>NC_066587.1:13030057-13330057 GCF_905475345.1 Vespula vulgaris
CTGCATTAGACTCGCTGCGATTTAATTGAATTTTCTCTTAAAGCGTTGCTAAAACGAACCTACTCATAACTCTTATATAGGCTTTTAAATCGTAAAACACAGGGGCAGTCTCATTAAGTATTCCCTTGTAAAATTTCTTCTCGGCTCTCTTCGAGGCGTTACTTTCGGCCTTTTCTTTCTCGTTTTCTCCTACGTTTGCGTATCTCGGTGCAATTCTAAATTGTTTCTTTTTTCTTCTCTTCTTCTTTTTCTTTTTTTTATTTTTCTTTTCTCGTATAATTTTCCGGAAAGAGTTCCCGTAACTCGTGACTTAGGGAAAGAAAGGAAATATCGAAGATAAGTAGAGTCATTTAATTAGTAACAAATCTAATGAAATTTATTAGAACAACATTTATCAGTGATTAAATGCGATGGGTATTCGTCGGTTGATTCGATTTCGAGTCATCGTGGTTTAAAATTAAAGGCAACTTGTCTGTTTGAATGCAATTATCGCAATACAGACAGAGAGAGAAAGAGAGAAAGAGAAAGAGAGACAGAAAGAGAGAGAGAGAGAGAAATCGATTAAAGGTAAACGGATTTGAATAGCTATCGGAATATTCGATGCACCTTGATGCACGATCTCGTTTGTGGTCGTTGTCGGTGTCGGCTTTGACGACGTCACTGATCCTCCCTCTCTCTCTCTCTCTCTCTCTCTCTCTTTCTCGAATCCGACTTATCTTTCAAGGAGAAAATCGTTATATCTTACTCGCCAATGTTGCCAATTAACTCTCTGTCTTCTTCGAGTTACTGTCGATGTTTGCAAGTCAACAAAGGAGTGTTCGTTTCTATGAATGTTGGAAGGTTAGTGCCACTTCCGGTGGGATCTTAATGTAGGTTAGGTCGAGCAATGTTCTCCCCGACTGTGAAATTAGGGATTCGTTGCGCTTCGTTAATTGCCCCATTTCCATTTTGGTGACTGCTGCTTTCTCTCTCTCTCTCTCCTTCTCTTTTTCTCCCTCTCACTCTTACTATCCCTATTTCTCTCATTCTTTCTCTTTCTCTTTCTCTTTCTCTTTCTCTTTCTCTTTCTTCTTCTCTCTCTCTGTCGTCGTTTGCGTTTTCGCGAATGGGTAAAGGAAAATCGGTAGCTAATGTTAATTATATTCGACGCCCCGCGACGAATTTCAAGTAGTTAGTTGTCATCGACCCTCGGTCCTATTGTTTTTCAACTATTTTCTTACGTTTATCGTTACTCCTTTAACACGTTAAACACTCTAAACACGTTTGTCTCATTCGAAAGATTATTTAAAGAATTAAATCTAACGTAAATGGTATGTATATATACGATAGATTTTTTCTATATTTTTTATTTTATTTAAAAATGACAGAAAAGAAGAAAATTTGACGTACAAAATGTTACGAAATGAAATTTTATTAAACGTATATATGGATTTATTCCAATTCGTTTTAACAGTCGACGTATTAAATTTCTCGATATAGAGATCATGATTTTTTTCTTTTTTTCTTGATTTCTTTCTCTCTCTCTTTTTTTTTTTAAGTTGATTTTTGTACGTTGAAATCATAAATTGTCCATCGAAATTACAATTTTTGGTAATATCTGAAATTCTAATGAATAGAAATATACATATATCATAGAATTACTACTTAATTGATTTTCTTTTGTGATAAAATTGTAGAAAGTACGAGTGGAATTTTAATAATGATCGAAAATATGAAAAATACGAACACGTTCGTATGGTTTTACGTCGTCTTAGGAAAACGAAGTACCGGTTTTATTAAGATAAATGTTAGCAATTACGCGAGAACGTCGGTGCAGGTGTTCCAGCGCGATATTTTTTCGGATCGTAATTTAAAGGCACGAAGGAAGAAGAGCAGAAGAAGGGTAGTCGAAAACGGACAGAAAGAAAGAGAGAGAGAGAAAGAAAGAAAGAAAGAAAGAAAGAAAGAGAGAGAGAGAGAGACGACTCTCGAAACGAGGCCTATTTCACCGCGAGTTGGCCGTATTCGATATAAATCAAAGTATATTCCGAGGGTATGCTTCTCTCTCCATTAGTGGAATGAACGATCGGTTTCGTAAAAATGATCTTCCAACCCTAAATTTAGTATTATCTTTTTTTATTTTTTGTATTTTATTTTTTGTATTTTTTCTTTTCCTATCTCTTCCGACTTACATTCGTTATATCCGACGACGATTACGAGGACGTAACGAAAAGATATCTTTTCTTCTTTTTACGTTAACCTTTGAACTTCGACCTTTGAGTTTGTCTTTCCATTTATTGTTGGCCTCGCCCTGGACCAGCCGCGTCATTTCTGTCACGATTTTTATGTCTTGGATTTTTAAGTTAAAGCTGTCCCTTCTTTAAATGTTTTATCGTAATCGCGTCTCAACGGTGAATTAAGAGCCGTGGAAAAGTAATAATTTTTCTCTAATACCTCTTTCGCCCTTTTGTTTCGTCGTCGTTGTAAGCGCATCGTCGTAAGAGTCCTTCTTAATTAGCCGGCTACTTAAAATATTCTTTCGAGTGAGAAAATTACGATGAAATCTGCGAATGTATTATTAACTTATTATTTTTTCGTTTCAATTAAAAATCCATTCCGGTCGCGACAACTTCAGTTTAAAAGAATATCCGTAAAGACATAGATTTTATAAATTTTATCAGAGAACGTTATCATGTCTCCCTCTTTCTCTCCTTTTTTTTTCTTTTCTTTTCTTTTTTCTTTCCCTTTTCTTCTTTTTTTCTTTTTCTCCCTTCCTCATTTTCATTAAAATAATAATGAAATAATAACGAATTATTCTATTATCCGTAATATCGTTGAACTTTTTTAACGAAACTTCTATAATACTTCATTATTATTTTTTAATAACCAACGACTTCTTATCGTTCGAGAGCGGTCGATGTTTCTCATCACGAATAGTCGACAAAGTTTGTGCCTCGTTTCTTTCCACTCGAATGGTCTCTCGTACTTTTCGAAAATGTTCTCGAACTTAGGAATACTTCCCTTTTATTTTTCTCTCTTTCTCTTTTCTTTACCTTCTCGATTCGGAATCACAGGGAACAATAGCACTTGGTAGGAAACGTGCCAACCGAAAAATAACAATAAATCCGTCGGGTTTCCGCGAGAATTCTCGTGTTTACCACTTTGTTTTCTCTCTCTCTCTCTCTCTATCTCTCTTTCTCTTTCTCTATGAAACTCTCTCTTTCTCTTTGCTATCCCGTAGAAAGCACAGAGATAAATCACAAAAGAAAACACGTGATCCCACCTACGTCGTAGATCATAGGAATGGTGATGATCAGCGTGAAAACGATTCTACCCTTCGCTGGCACGAACGGGAAACGAATAGAGAATCCTCGTTAAGCTCGACAATCTTTCTGATCGATCTTTTTTATTTATTTATTTATTTATATATTTTCTTTTATTTCTTCCTATCGTCACGTTCGTAATCCTCGAAAATACAACGAACAATTATTAATAATGCGTTCGATATAAAATATGAAACACAAATAAAGAGAATTAAAATTAATAAAAATTTGTTATTGAAATTTTTGGACGAGGGAAAGGGATTCAGAAATTTTACGTAATTAGAGATGCGCACAATTTTCTACGGGAAGTTATATAGGAAGGTGAAAAAAGTCGCTAGTGAAAAGAAGAAAGAGTGTGAGATAACGTTTTTATTGGATCTGGCAAACTCGTGGTCGCGAATAAAAAGAAGATTGAGAAAGCAGCCGCTGGAACGCTTGGAAAAATTAGTAGGAGTGCCTACTTTCGAGTATGTGCGTGTGTATAGTATTACAAAACCATATATATATATATATATATATATATATATATATACATACACACCCACACCCACACATAATTATATGTAGACGTAGTTACATGTATAGTCACGTGATTTTACTATAGATATACACGTATATACATGCATAGGTTTATGAATGTCATTTGAGTACGAGTCGTCGTTCCAGCTGCGAAAAATTAAGAGAAGAAAAAGGACAGGGATGAAAGGAAGAAAGAAAAGGGATTCGCATCTCTCGTACCTTCCGACTCTCTAGATGGACTTTACTCGGAAAAGCCGCGGGTTAATCCAAAAGGATCACGCGTATGATCGCGCAGACCGAAAACGTAGAAAGGAAAAAAGAAGTAACTTGCGAAAGGGAAGCCCTAGAAGAGAAAGGAATGAAGATACTGCGTAAAAAGGAAAAAGGAAATTAAAAAAAAATTAAATAAGCAAAAGAAAGAAGAAAAGAGCTGCTGGAAATTCCTCTCTTTTTCTTTTCCTTTTTTTTCTTCTTCTTTTTTTTTTATCATTTGCATTGAAAAGAGAAATAATCGATTCGTTTGGAGAATCGTAGAACGTTTTTAAAATATACGTTTATATTTAAGTCTAGAGAATATATTCGAACGAATTCTTTTTATCTGAAAATCTAACATGGATTATTGGCCGTGGCCCAAAAGATTTGGACGTCGTTGTAACGATCGTCGTTTATATATCCTTTCTACATTATTACAACATTATTACGGTATAATATGAAAATAACTATTATCGTATAAATTTGAAATAATCCATGAATTTATTACGTTCGAAAATCCAACGAGGATCCAACGTTTAGAAAATTTCTTTCAAGAATCAAATAGATAGTTAAACGATCCTTAATAATTAGCAAATGTATACGATTAATTATCGAATAGAAAGAAAGAAAGAAAGAAAGAAAAAAGAAAGAAAGAAAGAAAGAAAGAAAAAAGAAAGAAAGAAAGAAAGAATCTTAATCAAAGTAAGTTACATTTTTTTCGGTCATAACTATCACATTCTTCCACATATTTCTCTGTCACTTTTTTCTCTCTCTCTCTCTCTCTCTCTCTCTCTCTTTCTCTCTCTCTCTGTCTCTCTCTCTCGTTAACTTCGCAGAGCCGTATGCTACCGTCGGTTTCGCACGTGCGCGCAAGAAGGTACATTGAACCACGAGGAGGGTGCGCCTCCGTGAAATTTATAACTCTGCACCCAGTGTTGCGGTCGTTGGAAGAGGGAGATGAAAAAAGAAGGAAAGAAAAAGAAAGAGAAAACGCGCGCGCACATACGCACGTTACACATGCACGCACACACATATGCATTCGTATGAGTGAGAGAAAGAAAACGACGGTTTTGCTGGTACCAAGCTAATTTACGTCGAGTAAAATAAACGCTTCGATTTGTTGACTCGTACTCGCTGGAAAATAACGCGGACCGGAATCGCAAGAACTCGCCTCCTCGTCATCGTACCTCTCCTCTCCTCTCCACCCCACTTCCACCCTCTCTTATCCTATCCTCTTCTATCTTATCCTATCCTTCCTTCTTTCCTTTCTTCCTTCCTTCCTTCCTTCCTTCCTTCTCGTTCTCCTCGTTTTCTTATTCCTACAGCTTGAGAATCATCTTCGCAAAACGCGCCACGTGTGCCGACAATCTTCTCACCCTCCTCCTACCTCCTCCCACCCTTCGTATGGCTCCACCCTCGTTATTCTCGACGCGTAAAAATGCTTACGAGACAGCACCGAGAAGTATTAATTACGAGGAAGGGCTTCGTGTCCTTTCTTTCGATTCTAATGTGTGTGTGTGTCTGTCTGTGTAAGTGGGTGGATGGATATATGTTAAGTATAGCCTCGTATGGATGTCACTCGGAACGAACACGCGATAATCGAATGGGAATATTTCTTTTTTCTCTTTCTCTTTCTGTTCGATCTTTTTTTCTTTTCTTTGTTTGTCTTTTTTTTTTTTTTTATTTACGTCCCTTTCAGAAATCTTACTTATCGTTCGGCTCATTCTTTTATCGAAAGCAATTAGTCATAAAATCATTTTATCGACAGTAATATGAAGTGTATAAAAAAAAAAAAAGGAGAAATAAAATATGACAACGAAAATGTTCGAAATCGAACAATTTAGTCTGAAGATAAAAGACGATAAATAAAAACACACATTCTTTTGACGTTCGAATCGAGCAATCATTCTCTCTCTCTCTCTCTTTCTCTCTCTCTCTCTCTCTCTCTCTCTCTCTCTATCTATCTCTCAATATCCAACTTCATTCCTGATATCTACTCTCAGAGAGACCCTTTTCGCCGTTCGAACGTGCAAACACAGAAGAAATCGTATTATCCTTTGATGCTAGCCAGCAATAAAGAGTCCAGGAATCGATGTAGGTAAAAAATAAAAGATCGAAAGTCGGTAATGGTGAATGCGTAAAAAAAAGGAAAAAAGAATAAAAAAAAGAGGAGGGAGGGAGGGAGGAGGGAAAGAAAGAAAAGCAAAAAAAGAATGAAGAAAGAGAGGGAAATCGATTTCCGTTAGTAGTAGATAGGGATAGGGACGCTAGTAGGTAGGAATGAGAGAAGGGCTCGTTGATGGTGGTAGTGACGGTGGTGGTGATGGTGGTGGTGGTGGTGGTAGTGGTATTGAGAGTTCAGTTTAGCTTGAATTTTCTTTCTGCTTCTAATAGCAACCGATCGAGGCCCTAAAAAAGGGACGCGTGGGATGGTGTCCCGTGCGTTTTGTGATAGTAACAGGGAAACAATGGTAGAATAGAGCGTGTCGATCGAAACCGCGCACGAGTTTCATCAAAATTGAATCGAGCTTTCTCTTTCTTTCTCTTTCTTTTTCTCTTTCTCTTTCTCTTTTTCGGTGACGTCCTATCGATGGAAAACAAAATCGCGACTATATAAAACGACGACGGGACAAGTGAAAAGGGTGGAGAGACGGTGCTGTTGGCGTTTGTAAAAGAGAGCACGAAACCTTTTGAGAAAGAATGCCCACTCTCTTCTCTCTCTCTCTCTCTCTCTCTCTCTCTCTCTCTCTCTCTCTCTCTCTCTCTCTCTCTCTCTTCTTCTTCTTCTCGGACTCTTTCGCCATTCGTTGCTTCTCTTCTCTGTGTTTTATACATGTGTGTATGTGTATCTGAGCGTGTGTCGCAATATCTTTTGTCTCCTTGTTGTTTGCTATTCGCAAATCCTTGAAAACGATCAAGACGAAATGATATACGATATACCGTTCGACAATGTATACTTCGTAATACGCTCCGATGTGTATTATATTAATATATGTATTAATCGACGATATGTTTTCGTATAAAGTTTTTGCTCGTATACGTTATCTAATTCAAAAAGGAATTTTTTCTGATTATTGACAACTAACTTTTACAATTATGTTAGATAAAAAAGACTGTTCTTAAATTTCCAAATACTTCGTTGTAAATATTGTAAGCCAATAATGATTTTATCTCGATCGAAAACTAACGACAAAACTAAGGAAACCGTGATTTTCCTGAAACGCAACAACTCGAGCTCGAAAACTGTGTCTAAATTATCTCGTAGTATATTCTCTTATGCTATCTCCCCACTCCTTCCTATTTATTTCTTCCTCCTATACTTCAGAAAGCGTGCGCGTCGACGTTTGATAAACGACAGGAAAAGTTCATTTCCTCGGCTGGTATTTATCGATGGCGATGAAGCGTTTAGCGAGTACCATTACGACGTCATCACTCGTTCCGTTTCTCCTTGTAAACGATCATTTCACCCCTCTTCCTTATGAGAAGGGGACGAGTATATCGTTTCGATCTGTATACCAATTTTCCTCCCTGTTTACTTTCTATCGTCTTTTATGTGACCTTAAAGTGAGCTCGACTTTACAAATTTGCCTTTAACTTTGTTGTTTGCGAAATGTACATATATATAGATACATTCGTATATAAACGTTTAATAGATCTTTGTAAAATTTTATAGGTATATCTTTTTCTTTCTCTCTCTCTCTCTCTCTCTTTCTCCCTCTCTTTTGATAACAAGATGAAAAGAATTCGAATAAGTAGATTATATCGCAAACGATCGCATCTTGAAAAGGAAGTATTAACGATTGGAAAATGATTTGAAGAAACTATTCCCTTTTTCTCTTTCTTTTTTCATCCTCGCCAAATTCTATAGAAAAATTTATTGTATATATTAAAAAGAAATTCTATGCAAAGATCTCTATAAATAATCTCTAATAATAATTGTATCTTGGATGAGTAAGAATTTTGCAGATAGAAAATTATAGAAACTGTTTCTTCTTTTTCAAGAGCTTTTGTGTGTTTTAAATCAAAAGAGAAAAGACGAAAGGAGTTTGGAAAAGCAGAGAATAGGGAAAAACGTGCTCGGGAAGCATGAGAAACGTGAAACTCCTTTCGAATAAGAGAAACAGAGTTTGTCGTGAGATCGATGTCTTTACTGACTTTGGCAAAATAATGAAAGACTGGCAATCCATTCGAACGACGAAAGGAAATTGATGCTCCTGCCGCACGTGTTACGAACAGAAAATTCTCTTTCTTTCTCTCTCTCTCTTTCTCTCTATCTCTCTATCTCTATCTTTATTTCTCTATCTCTCTATCTCCATCTCTATCTCTCACATACGGGCGTACAGATGCACGCATACATACATACATACATACATACATACACACACACACACAAAATCTTTTTCTTTACCTTCGATATTCGCAAGAGTGTCGAATCTCGACGTTTCTATAAGATGTCGTCTCGCAAAAGCTAGCTAGGCTGTTTCGAGAACGTTGCTAGGGCTCTACATTGCTGTCGTCACAAAGAGGAAGAGAGATACAAAGAGAGAGAGAGAGAGAGGATGACGACAACATTGCTGTCGGCAGCTGCACGTAGGAGGAAGCAGCTGAGCATGTATAGCAAGAAGGGTGTGCTGGACAGAGAAGGAGGCGGTGAGTTTCTTACTAATAGGGTTGTTAACGCCACTTCGCATAAATATTCTCATTTAATAAGCGACCGAGCCGCACCCGTCGCTACAGACAATATAATAGCTCTCTCTGTCTTTCTCTCTCTCTTTCTCTCTCTCTTTCTCTTTCTCGTATGTACACTTCACTTTTCTTTACGTGTCTTCTGATCGTTATTTGCAAGCAAACAAATTTGAATCGATTAATATAAAACAATGTATTTGTTTCTAAAAAAAAAGAGGATAATACAGATTCTACTTGATACAAACGTCATCTCAGAACATAAATTTTATTATCAATGAAATAAAATTAAATCCTTCCGTCATTTTGAAATGAATTTCCATTTGAAAATTATATGGAATAGAAATATTATCTCCCTGAAAACATTTCAATAACCAGCGCCTCTTTCAATGTTCTCTAGTCCTGTGAAGTCATAGTTTTAGATCACAATGGAAACGATCTTCGTCCATCCCTTATTCCTCAACCTCACCCTCCATGCTATACTTTCTTCTTTCTTTCTTTCTTTCTTTCTTCTTTTATCTTCATTCGTCTTTCTCCGACTTGATTCGTTCTCTTTTCTTTTCTTCTCTTTTCTTCTCTTCTTTTCTCTTCTCTTTTCTTCTCTTCTCTTCTCTTTCCTTTCTTTTTCTTTTCTTTTCTCCTCTCTTCTCTTTTCTTCTCTTCTCTTCTCTTCTCTTCTCTTCTCTTCTCTTCTCTTCTCTTCTCTTCTCTTCTCTTCTCTTCTCTTCTCTTCTCTTCTCTTCTCTTCTCTTCTCTTCTCTTCTCTTCTCTTCTCTTCTCTTCTCTTCTCTTTTTTTCTCTTTTCTTCTCTTCTCCGCTACGTTTGACGTTCTTAATCGGTAACCCGACGTCGAGTTTCCCGGACCGAGTCTTTTGAAAGCTTCAAACCGAGGAACGAAGCCGTGATATAAAAGGCTGCGATGGAACGGAGATGGCGAAATAATTATCGAAACGACCGTCTTTCGCGACGATCGCTAAAGGAAAGAGCAGTCGAGAAAAGAAAGAGAGAAAGGAAGGAGAAAGAGAGAAAGAGAGAGAGAAATATCGCGGTTAGCGACGAACATCTCGCGAGAATTCACGTATCGTAGAATTTTCTCGACAATTTTTCTTTTTCTTTCTCTATTTTTTTTCCTTCTATTTCTTCTCTTTTTCTTATTCTCTTTCCTTTTTTTTTCATTTCCATTTTCGCTCAACTTAGTAATACACAACGTTTCGATATTATTCTTTAACGAAACTTTAACGAATTTGAACGAAATCTTTCCCCAACAAAGAATGCGTTCCTTCGTTAAGTGACTTGCCTATCATTCGATGTTCCTCGTATCTATCGAACATTATAATCCAATCTCAAATATCTTTCC
Source organism: Vespula vulgaris (assembly GCF_905475345.1). NCBI lineage: Eukaryota > Metazoa > Arthropoda > Insecta > Hymenoptera > Vespidae > Vespula > Vespula vulgaris. Next base: position 13,040,172 of record NC_066587.1, read on the forward strand.
CGTCATTTTATTTTCCGCTAATGAGAAAACTCACGCGTTTTCTAGTTTCAACTTTGCTACGAAGAAATACTTGTTTCTTCTCTGTCTGTCTCTTTCTCTCTCTTTTTTTCCATCTTTCTGTATCTATCTAGCGGTCTGTCTCTCAGTCCTTCAATCTGTCTATTTGTCTATCTGTCTGTCTGTCTGTCTCTCTCTCACTCTTCCTCTCTTTTTTGCTTCTCCTTACTTTTCATAATTTCGCATCAAAAGTTTCCCGAACTTTTTTCCTTAGATCTATTCCGATCCAAAAGATTGAGCAAAAAGAGACGATATCAGAGTTTCTTTTATATAAAGTTATTTCCTTATTTTTTACATCTGGAAAATCTCATCGCACTTGTTGGGAGAAGTCTTTTATTTTTATTTCTTTTTTTTTGCAAGAAAAGAAGAAAGAAAAGATCGACATTTTTCGTATCGCTGTATTGCAATGAGAGAGTTTCATCGAATTTCTAACATTAAGAAAGTCTCTCTCTCTCTCTCTCTTTCTCTCTCTCTCTCTTGATCTTGAACATTAAGAACCATCTTCTTGTATTATTTCCAAGGCGTTGCATTGCTAGACGGCTAAATCTCTCTGTGTTTGGCAACCGAGACACGTTCGTCGAATCGAGGAGGTGAAGAATAAGGGAAAAAAAGGAGAACGAAGAGAGAGAGAGAGAGAGAGAGAGAGAAAAGGATGGTTAGAAGAGAAAGAGTATAAAAATGAGAAAAAGAAGAGGAAAAGAAAAACGGAAATCGGTGAGAGGAGCTCGCGGATCACCATACTATTTCCTTTCAAGGTCGATATCTTGATGAAGAAGACAGAGCAGGATAGAGTACAAAGGTCCGCGAAGGGAACGACTAACGCGTGCCTCTCGAAAAAGGAAAGGAAATGAAAGAAAAGAAAAGAAAAGAAAAGAAAAGGAAAAGGAAAAAGAAATAAAAAGAGGAAAAAAGAAAAGAATCTTTTCCCTGCGGGCCAAGGGTGTCAATGTTGAGCCGATCGTTGTGATGTACCACGTTCGTTTCTGGAAAAGCTTCGAAGGAAACGTCGAAGAGGAGGAAATACCGAGGGAAGAAAAGATATCGAGGGGAGTCTTTGTGGTGGTGGTGATGGTGGTGATGGTGGTGATGGTAGCGGAGATGGTGATGGCAGTGTTGGGCCTGGTCCTTCTCTTTAGTTCCCTTCTCTTCCTTGCTTTGCGGTTTAAATGAAAAGGGAAAGAAAAAAAAAAGATAGAAAGAGAAGTAAAGAACGAAGAGAACAGAACAAAACGAAGAGAGAAAGCTAGATGGATAAAAAAGAACGATGAAGATGAGACGCATTCGAGAGAAATAAAGAATCAAGAAGATTTTCGTGAGGAGAGAAAGAGAAAGAAAGAGAGACATAGGTAGACAGAGAGAGAGAGAGAGAGAGAAGCTTGCATTGGCCCGAGTTCTTGGAGCCCTTTTCACGTTAATGCGAATTTAATGCGCCATCGTTCTCTTCTTCTCCCATCTTTTTTCTTGTCTCTCTCTCTCTCTCTCTCTCTCTTTCCCTCCTTATATTTCTTCCTCATTCCCGTCGTCCATAGTTGGTAAGACATCGTTTTATCGTCGAGCCACGTAACCGCTTTTATTCGCATTCTTCCAACGAAGCGCGATGAAATGCCCCGCGACGTAGCCAGAGATGATGGGGTTGAAAGATAGAGAGAGGGAGGGGGAGCGAGAGAGAAAGAGAGAGAGAGAGAGAGAAAAAAAGAAGAGGATAAGGTTAAGGGGTAAGGGTTTGAATTCGGACGTTCCGTTCGTTCGTTCGTCCGTTCTTTCATGGGGGTGGCACACGCCACCAACCACATCGACCCCGTACACCCGTTATAAACCTTTCTTTCTGGAGAATACCTTCTTTTTTTTCTCTCTCTCTCTCTCTCTTTCTCTATTTCTCTCTACATCTTCGTCTCGCACGTTTTCTTTCGGAAGAAGTTCCAAAGGGGTCTCAATTCTTTCGACAGTAAAAAAAAATGACGTCTGGGTTGCCGTCTTGGCACGAGCTACGAATGAGAATTTAGGGCTGGGAAGAGTCCCTAAAAATCCTTCCTTCCTTCCTTCCTTCCTTCCTTCCTTCCTGCTTACTTGCTTGCCTGCCTGCCTGCCTGCCTGTCGGCCTGCCTGCTTGCCCGCCACGAAAAAGGGTGATTCGATGTTTCGATTTCGCGTGCCAGCGGACGAAACCATCGCGAACAGCCACGTCCACTCGACTCAACCTGCTCTCCACTTTGTTCGGACGAAACGTGCTTGTCCTACAAATATTTCTTAAGAGGAAACAGTAGTACTCGAACAGCAATTTTATATCGAACGTAGGAAGGTTTATAAACGAACGAAGAAGAAGAAGGGGAAAGAAAAGGGAAATCTTGCCTTTATAAATTTTCGTTTTGTATGCGAACAAGAACTTCGCTTAAAATTTAAATAATATCCTTCGTCTTCTATTTCCACATTTTTTCTTTTTTTTTTCTTCTTCTTTTTTCTATCTTTCTTTTTTTTTTGTACCAATGAAGAACGTTTACTTTTTATTCTTAATTTATTTTATCATTTCCATTTAATTAAACGTTATATAAATTCTTATAGCGCGCGACGATCATGGTCGAGACAAGGTCGAAGATGAGTTCAAATACGTCTGACTTGTTCTATAGCGATGCATGCACTCAATGCATCCCTTCGAGCACTTTAGTTCAATCGAATGAAAGGTGAAAAACGTTTGCCGCCAGTCATTCCGGAAAACGAAGGCGAAGTACCGGAAATTAAGGTCGAAGTCAACCGGGAAATGTTTTCACTCTCTCTCACTCTTTCTCTCTCTCTCTCTCTTTCTCTTTCGGAAGTCTAACGCGATCAGCACGGTAATAAAGTTCTTGAGAATTCCATCGAAAGGTCTTCCTTCTTAATTTTTTTTTTTTTTTTTTTATCAAATCGTTATATTAAACGATAGATAGGACGATAATACAGCTCGGAAACTTAACGCAAAATTTAATTAAAAAATTATTTCCTTTTAATTAAATTTATTTCTCTTCTTTTTCTTCTTTCATAATTTTTTTTTTTTTTTTTTTTTTTTTTTTTTTTTTTTTAATTATGTTACTTATAATTAATTGATACGTTTACGGTTAAGAACTTTATTTTTGCACTTTCTCGAATTGAAGTATGTAATTCAATTATATAATTCGCTTATTACGATTACAGAACTCATCAAAATGTAATGACATTACGTATTCGTTTTCACGTATGGGTAATATATTACCGAGCATGAAGAAATCCGCAAAGGGTGATTACGTTTCATTTAGACCGTTAAACGGTTTGCTAAGAGTTAACGAAGGGCGTGTAACATATCCACATTGCTTAATGAGTCGTAAAAGTTTGGATGTGTTCGCGAATGGAGTTCGAAGGAAAATTTGAGTTTTAGAAAGTTAGTTAATACGACCGAAGGGTACTATTAGTACTATTATCATTGAGAACGATGACAAAATATAATTGTATTTAATTTTTATACAAAATTTATACACAAGCACACACACACATACACACATATATATATTTATATAAAATATAAATTTATATATAATTTATATAACGCATACATATACATATGCATATATTTTTATATATTTTTATAAACAATTTTTATACAAATTTTTATATACATAAGTACGATAAAAATCTTATTATTTTTCATATTTCATCACTGTGCTATAAATCAATCGCAATATTTATTGAAAACATCTGCAATCGATATTCAGTAATAATAATGTACCTGTAAAACAACGAACTGGTATAGAAGATAACATTGTTAGAGCGGACGTGCTCGATTCGAGTTTTTTGGTTCCAGTCGCGGATTTAGAGGCTGATTTAAAGGCATTCAATAACATTGGTATTATTTAGTACCACCAACGGGAGTCTCGTTACCACCGGTCGTAACACTACCTCGTTGGTGAATCAACCTTGGTTTAGAGCGCGAGTCGAGTCAAATCGAGACTCGACCCGACTCAACTCGACTCGATTCACTTCTACTTGACTCGTTGAGCTCGCTATTAATACCGTACTGCTTTCTTTGTTCTCGTTCCCACCCAACAGCACTACCAACGTTCCCCTGATATTCTCTCTCTCTCTCTCTTTTTTATTCGTCCTTTCTCGTCTGCACCTTTCGCGTTTCACACTCCTCCTCCTCCTCCTCCTCCTCCTCCTCCTTTACACGTCAGACCACACACACGTTATCGAGTATTTCAAAACGAACGAATGAACGATTGATTCCTCCTCTAATCGCCAACTTCTTTCTTTTTCTCTTTCCTTTTTCTTTTTTCTTTTTTATTCGCAAAGAAACCGGAGAGTAGACGACGAATTATTCCAACTCCCTTTAATGACTCCACCTTTTGGAGAATAAGAGAAACTTTGATCGGTTATCCTCTTAAAAACTTTTTTCTCTCTCTCTCTCTCTCTCTTTCTCTCAAGATCGATAGTAATTACGATTTTAATGATTTACCACATTATTATATTCGAAATGGGGAAGTTTGATTTATAAACGAGAATAGCTTATCCTTTCAAAAAGAATCGATATCTACTTACTCGTTCGAGTAATGATTTTTCTTCTTCTTCTTCTTCTTCTATTTTAACTTTTCTTTCTCTTTCTCTTTTTTTTTCTTCTTCTCTCCTTCCTTTCGTCTTTTTTCTTTTTTCTCTCTTCTTTTCTTTTCTTCTTCTTCTTCTTTCTTTTTCTTTCCTTTTTTTTTCTTTTTTCTTTAACGACGTTTCTCACGTCGTGGAATGTAATATAGCGAAGCGAACGAAGCGGTATCGCTTATCGATTATCGACAGACGGACAAAGCGAGTTCCCGTTAGAGCGCATTGACGCGCGAAGGTTCTGTCCGAGCCGGCGACCATACCCTAATGGACCGTAATGGGCAGTCTAATCACATTTCATTTCGCGGATGAAATTATCGAAGCCGTCGCGGAACTTCGCGTTGATGTCGAGAAACGCGATATCGAAGATCGACAGCTATCGCCGAGAAATATGAAATTTCATCGGTGCAAAACTCATAGAAATTTTCAATATATCGTTTAGACTATTTATTCTGAAATTGTTTTTATATTTTTATATACGAATGATTTAATTTATCAGAGAACGCGACGATGGAGTTTCGTTTTTTCCATTTTCTTTTTTCTTTTTTTTTAAATATGTTAAATTTGAATATTCTGTATTAATATTTGACATCGTTGAAAACTTTCGAGCTTACTGTATATAAATATACATTTCATACATATGTGCATACATACATATATACATATATACGATACAGAAACCACTTGAGAAAGTCGTATGGTAAAGCTACGAGTTTCAGTGATCCAAATGGCAAACAAGCCTTTAACCTTTTAATTCTCCAATAATTGTAACAACGAAGAGAAAGAGAGAGGGAGAGGTAGGGAGAGAGAGAGAGAGGGAGAGAGAGAGAGAGCACTGTACATATCTCTACTCGTATCTGCTAGCATCATTTCCAAAAATAAAAGTACTCGATAGCGTACGATATTATTACAAAATAATCCTCCATTAACGACGAATTAACAGTATTATTACAAAATAATCTCCGATTATTAAAAAGCTATATTCCTCTTTTTAAACGTCTATCGTGAGTCACCAAAAAACAAGAAATAAATAAATAAATATATAAAAATTGGATCAAACAAACAAACAAGCAAACAAACAAAAAAACCAAAAATAAAACATGAAAAAGAAACGCAAGAAAAAAAAAAGAAAAGAAAAATATACTATCCGGCCGAGAATAGGAAGGAATGTATCTTTTGGTAGATAATGTCAAGGAGCATCCTTGGGACCAAATCGTGAAGAGTGAAACAGAGAAGAGGAAGATATAGAAAAAGACACAGTAGAAGAATGAGAAAGGGGTGGAAAACCGCAAGGAATAAATACAATAGTTGGCGAGACAAAAGAAGCGTATTTTATAGGAGCGACGTCTCGGTACGACTAGAATCCGACGTTGGCTATGTCGTCGTTGTCCTCTTCGTCCTCTTCGTCCTCGTCGTCCTCGTCGTCCTCGTTGTCGTCGAGGCACCCTCGCTTTCCTACGTTCCTTCCTCTCGTTACGGTCTCTGAACACTCTCTCTATCTCTTTCTCTGTCTCTACGAGTTGCTTTCGTGGCTTAGGATTCACCGAAGAGAGAGAGAGAGAGAAAGAGAGAGAGAAAGGTAGGAGGGAAGGAGGTAAAAGGGCAAGAGCACGGATACAGAACGTTCTAGACGGAATAAATTAATCGAAAACCAGGTTGGCGCGTCTCCAGTTATATTACTGCTTCGTACTTTTAACGTCTCCGTGCGTTCCTTAACATTCTTCCTTCCGAAAATTTATTTTCAAGAAGATAAAAAGATCCTGCACAAAGAGGTATCTATCTCTTTTTATAGGAATTAAAAAATAGCTAAGGAAATCGCGAATAACGAATAATCGATGTACGAAGAGTCAATCGATTCTTTCTCGCAAATATAGTTACAAAAATTATTCCTCTTGATAATAAGATCGTATCGATATTCTTTTCTCGATCGAAACAATTTTTTCGTTAATGATCGACCGAACACGAAAAGATGAATATTAATACTTTAACATTCAAATTTATTTGTGAATTCCATTCTACCAGTGTCACGTTCAATTAGAGATCTGAGATGATTAATCGTTATTAATTTGCAAATGAAATCATTACTCGTTATGAAAAATGAAAACATAAGTGAAATGAATAAACGTTCGAATAAAATACATACACTACTGTGCACAGATACATTACTATTTAAAAAAGGGAACAAAAGCAGAATAAAAGGACTATTTTTCCTCTCTCCCATTTTCCTCTCTATCTCTCCCTCTTTCTCTTTCCACTTTGTCCAGTCTATTCGACAAGGACGATTAACATTTAAAACTAATACTCGAATAAACATGTTTCTCGGTCCAGTTCGCGTACTGGTCTGAGTTTAATGAGCGCTGGTGACGTCACCGTCACCATTTCGTCGTCCAGCAGTTGTGCGTAAAAAAAGAAAGGAAAGTGAGTGAACGAGAGAGACAGAGATAGAAACAGAACAAGAGACAGAGAGAGAGAGAGAGAGAAGTACGTTTAGGATCGTTCGAAAGGATCGGATAATGGAAGGAAATTAAGCGCGGGCTTGGGCACGCTTCATAGAACGTTTCTGTTTCGAGCTCCCGCGTGGAACGAACCAAATCCAGCGTGGAACGACGGGAAGAGAAGCAACGAAGCGCTTGCTCGCCGATTCTTTGCTCATTCACGCACGGAGAATGTATGAAAAGGAAAGAGAGACAGAGACGGACAGCATGAGAGAGAGAAAGAGAGAGAGAGAGAGAAGTTTAGTGTTCATCGAGCAGAGCCGACCCGACTGTTCTCTCTATCTCTCTTCATCTCTCTATCTCTGCTCTCTTCTCTCTTGTAAAGCTCGTTGTCCTTTGTCGAGCTGGACGGTTCGAGGAGGACCAGTAAAATCGCGAAACGCTCGAGGATTCCTCGGTAATTGAGAGAGAGAGAGATAGAGATAGAGATAGAGAGAAAAAGAGAGAGAGAAAGAGATTCGAGGGGTAAAGTCACTTGACCTATTAAAGTTACCTCGAGTAAACTCGAGGGAACATTTCGTTGAATACTCATGCAAATTATCGTCTTGTAATAAATTCATTTATTATCATCTTAGAATCCGGTCATCCTCTAAACGAGACTATCGAAGATGCAATACGTAATCTTAAGACAGAAAAAAAAGGAGGAGATAACCTCGTGGATAAATGATTGGGAATGTAAGAGAGAACTCTGAGATAAAATAGTCGATTAATTTCTCTCTCTCTCTCTCTCTCTCTCTTTTGTATATAAAAATATAAATAAAAATAAAACAAAAATGAAAGCAAAAATAGAACGATAAGAAGTAGAGGTATCTACCGTTTATCGTTTAATCGGGCAAGATAAGTCTTACCAATTAACACGTATATTATATATTTCCGTTCGAGAGAAAAAGAAAGAAAAAGAAAGAAAGATAAGATGTAGAAAAAGAAGAGTGGGTTGAAATTTATACAAAAGGGGAGTCTCTCTAACAATGGCTACATCGGTGTGCCGCATCCGGCTCAAATACAAACATTAACGGGCTTCTCGACACCTACGTCGAGAAAATACCGTCAGAAATTATCTGTCTTATCCCGAATTAAGTGAACTCATAACATATTATCCTTCCCTCTCACTTTTAACCTCTTTTATCTTCTTCTTCCGTCTCTCTCTCTCTCTCTCTCTCTTTCTCTCTCTTTCTCTCTCATATACAACATATGTATAGATACCTATATATACGCCTTCTCGTATTTAATGATCCGTCGGTAACATACGAGACCTAGGGAACAATGCTCACGAAGTGCAAACAGAGGCGATCATTTAGGTGAGTTCAAGTTAGTGGAGGATGGGTACTCTGGTTTGCCGAACAATACCCAATAAGATATAAACTTAGCGAGCCGACTAATGTAACTTCCACTCGATGGGAAATCCAGAACTTCTATTTCTATTATCTCTATCCTTCTCACATCCGTTTGTGTCTTCGTAGAAATCTCTGCGAGAATATCGATTTGTCAACTTTAGGACAAGACGTTCTGTATTTGTCTTTCTCTTCAGGAAATTTTTCTAGTGTACCATTTATCGAGCACCATTCATATACATATATATATATACATACATACACACACATATATATATATATATTTCTAGTGTACCATTCGTCGAGCACCATTCACATATATATCTTTCTCTCTCTTTCACTTCTTAATTCAATACTACTCTCCTTTCTGACCAATATGAAAATATTTGTTGCAACTGCCCCATTAAATTCCCAGTTCCTTTCTTTCGAATATAATTTTGCTTTGTTGTTATTGCTGCTGTTAGTACTTCTACCTCTAGTATTATTATTACTACTACTTCTTTTCTTCTTCTTGTTCTTCTTTGGTACTTTTTATTTTTCCTCTTTTTCTCCTCCACAACACTGTGGCTACACTTTTAAAAAGTTTATAAAAGTTCAAAGCTTATGCTCTTACGTTTGTTCTTCCACTTGACGTCTTGAGAGCTATTTCTGATTTACCATTTCTCGTTTGTATTCTTTTTTTGAAAGAGAATACAGTCCTTGACCCTTTTTACTATAACGCCAAATACGATATAGAAAAGTAGGGAAAACTCTAAAGGAGGTCATAACATTATTTATTATTAAACGATATCGTTATAATAGCCCGCGGATATGATTTCATTCTACTCTCGTTTACGCGTATATTATTCATAAGAATAAAAGCATTTACGTATTTTCTCTTTTGTTGCAGGTAAATTGCTCGAAAAGGGAATGTTAAAAGGGAGAGAAAAGAATGCTACCGTTAAAATGAACGATTCACAGGTATTACATCGTACTCGTTCGTTAATTACCGCGTTTGAATTTTTGACGAAGCAGCGAACGCTTCGATAACCAATGCAATCGCACTTCTCTCGATCTCGTTCAAATTAACAGACCAAATTATGATTATCTCGTTACTTGCATATTATAACGAAAGAAAAAGTGTATACCGAGAAATTGGCTATCCTTTTGTGATGTAACCCTATACAATTCAACAATTTTTATTTTAAACTTATACTTTCAAACGATGTACGATTTGTACATTTTTTAAAAATCCTTTTTACTTGTATAAATTGATAATAAAAATATACATTAAAGCGAATGTAACGATTTACGCAAAATTGCGTATTAATTGGCTATCTCTTTTTATACAATTTTCAAGAGAAAAAAGAGAGAATGAGAGGGTAGTAGGAGGAAGTGAATAAATAAAAACAATAAAATAAAACGCGATAAAACCGTCTAATTTTTCCGATTCGTTAAACGAAAGTACGACGATGACATTAAAATAAGCGAGGCGTTGCACCCGCGCAAAATCGTGCACAATATCTGCTTTCTCGCTTGCGCTATCACACGCACAGAACTCGGATTCATCGAAAACGCGTTGAGCTTAAAGTTAATTCCCGCGATACTAGCATTTCGCTTTCCGTGGCTCCGTCAAACGAGCGGAATTTCACAGCGAAACGGAAATTGCTTTGGGCAATTTATCAGCTTGCCACGGATTAAGCCGGCACGTTTCAGCATTATATGTTCTCTCTCGCAATCTTTCGACCTACCCTCTTTCTCCTTCTTTATTTCTTTATTTCTTCATTTCTGCTTTTGTCTTTCTCTCTCTCTCTCTCTCTCTCTCTCTCTCTTTCTTTCGTTATAGAAAGCGTTTAAAAAATGAATAATTCGACATAGATTGTTGTTATATAATATGTAAAGAAGAGAAACGAACGAAATAAAAGATAAAACACATCGATTATACAAAATAATACTGATTCGTTTATATGACTTCACGGTGAAAACGAGTTTAATTGCTTTACATTTTTTTTCTTAAATTTTATTGTAAATGTACGATGAAAAAACGAAGGAGCTTTTTTGACCGGGTAAAAAGAATTTTTTCTAGACGCGTTTGACATCGTCATTACTTATCAATAGAAAGGTTAAGATTAAGAAGAAAGGTTAAAAAGAAAAACGAGCGAGAGAAGAGAAATTTGAGAATAGAATAATACCCTCTTAATTCTTTAACCGTTTATTATATAAAATAGTATTACTGATTCGTGTATGAGAATTCAATGTGAAAACTAGTTTAATTTTCTCTTTCTTAAATTTATTATTAACGAATGAATAATTTTTTATGAATGATAAATTTATTATTAGTGAAATGAAATAGTTTTTTTTTTTTCAATCGAATAAAAAGAAATTTTCTATAGGGATATGTTCGAAATTGAAATTACTTATCAATCGAAAAGTTAAAATTTAGCCAATAGTTTCCAAAATTGTTTTACCGCCAGTACCTTATGTATATGGATTTATATTCGTCTGTCTATCTTTCTCTTACTTTCACTTTTTTCTTTCGTTTCTCTCACCCAGATCTCTGGTAATGATTATTTTACGATTTCCAAGCTATCAAAGTTTAAACGTTCTTGCGATATCTCCTACACTCGTTACCAGCACGATTACACCGATTCGATAAGTTTCAAGTTCGGCGATTCAAAGGAAGAAGAAAATGGGGGAGAAGCAAAGAAGAAGGGGGATAACTATCGGGAGAAGTAAGAGTCCGGGGGAACTTGGAAGAACTAAAATGAGAAATTCTGATTCATTCTCGTCGGAAGTCTCTCTCACGATCTATTCGCTCTTTAAATTTCGTATATATCCGGTATGAGATAGTAGTGTGCGTATACGTGCTTAAGAAAAGGACGGATAGACAAAGAGAAAGAGAGAGAAAGTCGTTTTATACAAACGCGAGAGAAAAACTTTGTTACGAGTCGCAGATTACCGGAAAAGTTCATTGAAACCGCGACGATGAAATAAACCTCTATCAAAGTTCTTAAACGCGAAGAATCGTAAGTACATTGCGATTAATTATACGCGTGTTTATAGATATATATATTTTATTTGAGCGGATTTATTCGATCTAAACGTTAATACTTATGCGATAACGATAACTTTATGAGTAACAATTGATAATAATAACTTTTTAAAAGATATTAGATACGATTACAAATAATAAAAAGAAAAGAAGAAGAAAGAAAATCAGATGTGCTTCGAAAGCATCATTACTTTTAGATATGATACATACATAGTTCTAACATTTGTAAAATATACAAGTTACAATTTGATCTCTATTTATAAACGAATGTATGGTTTTACATGGTTGAGATTAGGCTCGTCGGATGGCGAACACGCTCGCTATTAGTTTCCTTAAACGCAGTTTAGGAGGCGCCTTGCAATAACGTCGTTTGGCATGCTGCCACTGTACTAAAGTACAAGAAAGAGAGAGAGAGAGAGAGAGATAGATAGAGAGACAGAAACAGCATAGCGCACACACACACACATACACATACAAGGAGAAATATACATACTAACTATCGATTCCAGTCACGTTTCCATGCGCGACTTCTCGAGTAATGTAAATTAAAAAAAAATCTCTTTTCATATCACCGGTCTTTCTCTCTTTCTTTCTCTCTCTTTCTCTCTTTCTTTCTTTCTCTCTTTCTCTCTTTTGGTTTTTCGTCCGCACGTGCACGCCACTATTTGTCTCGAGCGGTATCCACTTTCGCGTCTACAAATGTGAAAACTATTCGTGATTGCAGGAGGACGTTGAAGAACCGGTTCATGATGGAAATAATCCTAAGGTACGCGAAGATCTAATCGATTTTACGAGCCTCCTTTAACGCGTTCACCCATTTAAAATAAAGCAGTTCGCATTAACCACCATCGTTCATCTTGTTGCGTCTTATCGATCGACATGACGAGATAACGAACGCCTGTCGCTCGATTGAAAATAATTCTAGTAATACTAATCATTATTTCCTTGACATTTTCGCTCCTCCCGTCGTTATTATTATTATTATTATTATTATTATTATTATTGTCGTTGTTATTGAATAAAACATTACCGATGGAATTCCGAGATATATTTATTATTAATTCGAACCATGTCTTTTTTAATCTCTCTTATACGTATTATCGATATGATAAACGTAATCGTTTTATATGGATTTGATAGGAGTTAAATTGTTCGTATACGTACTTGTATACGTACTTGTATATGTACGTAATGAAAAATAAAAAACGATAATACGAAGTATAAATGTATAATACGAAAGTACGGAACGAGAATAGCTCGAAGAAACGAGCACTGATCCTCTTTCTCTCTCTTTCTTTTTTTCTCTTTTTCTTATCTATTGGAGAATCCACTGGTGAATTAAGTCGAGGTTCAATTATTCGAGGAGATCACTTGTAACCGACGCAACAAGCCAGACGTATTGTGAGGGTGGGAAATAAGCGGCTAGATTCGGCGATTACCTTGCGAGTGAAAGGATCGATGTTGCGAGTCTCAGCGAATAAAAAGAAAGAAAAAGAAAAGGGGTGTGGGAGGAGAAAAGAAAAAAGAAAAAAGAAAGAAAATAAAGGAAATAAAAGAAAAAAGAGAGGAAAAGAAAGAGTGAGTGAAAGAGAAAGAGAGGAAAGGGATGGCTACAAAAAAGATCGAGAACTCGAAGGTTAGGTTATAAGAAGGGGTAGGATGATGGTAAGGGATGAGGAAAGAAAGATCGCCGAAGCGGAAATATGAACGTCTTCTACTACGAATGTTTTGGCTACGTACGTACGTGGTGCTCTTGCGATTTCACCATTGGTGGATTGGTTTCCTTCGTGATTTTTCTTCTATCCTGGACACTTCGTTATCCTTTCTGTCTCTCTCTTTCTCTCTTTTTTCTCCGTTCCCTTCTCTCTTTTTCTACACTCGAATCTATTCATTCATTTCTCGGCTCTTTCTCTCAATCGTCGATGCCTTCCAATGTCTAAACGACTGGCAATGAAAACGAAAACGATTCGTTGGATCTACCCTCGCTATCGTCGATGTATTTCCTCTATTCTACGTCCAATAAAATATAAAAAGGAAAGGACCATTCATTTTTTTTCTCTTCCTTTTCTCGTCCAAAATATTCACGGTGTTTTTATGTATGTGCGTGTATTTGTACAGAGGTGAAATAGGGGACAAATACGATATATATGCGTTCGTATATACGTGTGTGTTTATATACGTAACGTTCGAGGCAAATTTACAAGACGAAAATTACTATAACGCGGAAAAAAAAAATATATATATATATATTTCATTGATATTTACAGATTTAATAACAAGAAACGTTTTAACACCAAGGAATCCAATTCCAATGTCACGCGATAGTAAATTTTTCAATTCTTCGTGAAATTCAAAATTTGGAATTCGTTCGCAGTTAATTAACGAGCAAACCAAATGGTCCACATTCTTCTCATAATCCACGAAATGCGTTTTAATTTCCTATCGACTTCCCGAACACGGTTTGCACGTTAAATATCTCTAACTATTCGAGGCAGTTTCCTCCGTTGTGCAAACTCGAAATTTGATAACTAATTAGCGAAAGGATAAAGTGAGAAGGGACGTGAGAGGACTAAGCGAGTTTTTCCAATTATTTCATAAATTCCAATGGCGAGAAAAAGAGAGAGAAAGAGAGAGAAAGAGAGGAAGAGGGGGAGAACTCGTGTTAGCTGTCCTATGACCCTGTAGAAAATGACCGAGAAAAAGATGGGAGAGGGTGGATAGCAACATACAGTACAGGGACACACGAGTTATCGCTGCACGGGCTAGTGGATAATTGGAGTTTCGCACACGTGCTGCTTATTACATATTCCAAAACACAGAACATGGGCTCTCTCCCCTCGTAATTGCGATACTGTAAGATACGAAGATGTTTCAGTAGAGAGAGAGAGAGAGAGAGAGAGAGAGAAAATTTTCGAAACGAGAATAAGAGCTCTCGTGAACGACTGAGCGGTAATGGTAATCGAGCGAAGAGAAAAATATATAGTCTACGTACGTACAAGGTGAACCAAAGATCTTATTTACATCTTATACTACCGACTATAGTATCTTATAAACAAAACATGTCGAATGTTTACGTTCTTTTACTTATAGATGCTTATAGATAGAATCGACGATCAGATTATATACGATCGATTTTTTGTGTATTTTCCTTCTGAGAAATAAGACTTTTGTTTTACACGAATTTTCTACGTATTTCATACAAATCAATTCGTTTTAATGAAATATCAAAAAACAAATCTGAATTATTTCTTTTCTATTAATAATATATATATATATATATATATATATATATATATATATATATATATATATATATTCTGAATATTTTATTCGTTTTCTTTTCTTTTTTGATTTCTTTTTTTTTTTCTTTACTCTTGTTATCGTATTCGTTTAATGAAAAAAAAAGATCTATCTTATCGCGTTAAGAAAATGAAAAGAATGGAAATGCGTAGTAGACTATCGTGTTCTTGGAAAATCCTTCCTTCAAGAGAAAGGGGAAAAAGAGAGAGGTTAAAAAAGAATTGATAACGTCGTTAGCAAAGGATTACGGATAAATACGAGGAGACGTTAAAACCACCCTCCTCCTCCCCCTCCCCTCCTCCTCCCTGAGAGCCACCCTCCTTCTTTTACCTTCCAACCTTGCAAGTCCTGCATCAACGCAGTAAAGTTATTTTAACCAGTATTACATGAATAATTAATGAGGCTCTGCGACCGTTTACCGTGTTTTAACGAAATCGCCGGTAACAGAGTTCCGTCTTTACACACTTTTGGATGCGAGCTTCGATGTCGTTAAAAACATGGTTAAAAAGGAAAAGAAAAATGAAAAAATTCGATTTCATTCAGGTATTATATCGAATTTTCTAAGAAATTTCAATTCAAATGTCTACAAAGGATTTTATATTAATAAGATAAATACATCGTTAGATTGAATTCTCTAATAATAATATCCTTTATAATTCTATCAAAATACGAACTAATTTGTTATACAATTTTTTTATTTACGCAATGACGATTGCACAAGAAACTCTGCTCTATAATGGTCTATGCATATATATATATATATGCACACACATATATACATACACACACATATATATACGTATATATGTACACACCACTTCAATTTGACGATCTCATTTTTTCTTTTTCTTTATTGTTACTTAAGAGGAAAACAAAAAAAGTGTAATGTTGATTGACGCCAATTAAATGCGATATGTAACATGTGATTAATTCGATAAATCTAGAATTAACATGGTTTAATGAACTTTCAATGGTACCAACGAACGTCATTTTCCACTTCTTTTTTCACGCTTTTCCTCCCTCTATTTTTCTTCTTTATCTTTTTTCTTTTCTTCTTCGTTTGACGCTTCAACGGTATTGCGCTTATTAATACGCGCCGGTGAAAAACTTCAGCCAAAGCTTCGATGATCGATAACGAGAAACAGGGATGAAAATGAACGAGGTGTGGCGAGAAGAGTTACATCTATGTATATCTGTATATATATACGTATGTATGTATCTATATACGTGTATTATACTAGACGAAAATACGAAAGATAAACAGATAGAGACGTTTCAATGGTGGAAGTGAAAAAGAGAAAGAGAGAGAGAGAGAGAGAGAGGCGTAATAAAATAAAGAAAAAAGAAGAGCAGCAAGGGAAATACGATTCTAATTTGAAAAATGTCACTCAGTCAACATCCTACGAACGAAGAGAAGGCGAAGAGAAAATTGGAATATTTTTCTACGTCTCAACGTCATCGAAGGTGTCAAAATTTCACCTCTTCCATCATATTCTCCCTCTATCTACCCACCTTCACCCTCTCACTTTATTCATATTCGCTGTTACGATTTATTACCGAACCGGTGAAATTCATACGGATGAAAAAAAAACTTCTTTAATTGCAATTATTTCGATATAATTGTAACATCTCTTCTTTCGTTCAAGATTACTCATTTTTTATTATTGTCTTTTTAAATGTATGATTATATGTGTATATTCGAAACGATATTCGATATCTTTTATTAAATTATTTTCAGATAAAGAAAGCATGAGATGATTAAAATTAATATTACTCGATTCGTCGATCAGGATCGGACTAGAACTTAATTCCATTTATTGGAAGATCGTCGATTTTTTGAGAAAAAGAAATAAAAAAAAAAATACGATATAGTTTGCAGAAGTACCCATTAAACGTATAATTATAGCATAAAGCATTTGAAAAACACTTGGACGCTCCCTTCGATCGTAATACTCACTCATATTCGGAGACGATGAAGTTGAAGTATAATCCCACATAACGAGGAAATTTTAATTGGCATCGACGGGGCACTTCGGTGTCTATCGTTTTCATACAAAATCCGTCTAGATATACTTTCTGATTTCAATTTGTTTTCTACGAACGTACAGTAGTTATCTATTTGCATCTAAAAGCTGACCAAAAAAGATTTTAATTGATTTAATCGATATATTTTCAAATATCTACTTCAATGTTTTATTATATATTATAATAGTATAATAAAATAATATTTTTTAATTATTTAAAGACTAAAGGTTAAACATTTTTGTTAATAAAATTTTTCCATTGACATAATTATACAAATTAAAATATAAAATCTAAAATAACTGAAGATCTTTTTTACAACGTTAATTGTTTCGGTAACATGCATATTGTTGATAATATTGATTCGTTATTAGAATCAACATCATGATTCATTGATTATATTGAAAACATACAAAGAGGCATTAAAGAAAAAAAAAACTCATTAACATTTCAATTAAACAAGAATTTTATAAAAATAGATCCAAGTATTAGAAATAAACCAAAATTATCGCATATTATATGTTTGATTTTTCCAAAAACAGAATTATTTTATCTCTTACTTTACATTTTTAATTAATCTACATTGCTCTGCATCCTATATGTATTTATCGCATTTATTTAACATTATATTTGTAAGAACTCAGTTCCATAATATATATTTCTTGATATTTCCTTCGGATACAAGAATTATTGAGTTTTAAATCTCAATTCGTTATTAAATGTTACGGAAGGTAAAAGAATAAAGTATGTTGCAATTTACTTGTATACGTACTTAAAAACATAAAGAAGGAATATTACTCATTGTGAACAAAAATAAATTGTTTACTTTTGGTCAACTTTCGATACAAATATTACGTCATTGTGGATCCTTCTTAAATCAATCGTTCTGCGATGAATGAAAAGAGAAAGAAAGAGAGCACGGTTATCACAAATACAACTGAATAGAACTCATTTAAGAGAGATTACCGATTTATTCTCCAGAAATAAACATTTTTCAGAATTTACGACGTGCCTCTTGAAACTCTTTAAGAGATACGTTAAAAAGTATCCGATTGATATTACAGTCGAGGATCAATCGGCCCGTGACTCTCATTTTCTTTCGTAGGAATTAAGTTTCTTTTTTCTTTTTCTTTTTTTCTTTTCTTTCTTTTTTTTTTTATTAGTCCTTACACATTCTCATCGACTCGCTTTATTTTTATCTAATTTTTATCGAAAGAATTTTCTTAACTTTTTTTATAGAGAAAATAAAACCTTACATATCTGATATCGAAAAACTCTAGATATACATACTTTTCTCTATTATATATTTCATTCTATCGAAAACTCGATGTTACGTACGATCGAATCTACGACGTATCGAGTGTTATATTCGCCATGTTGGAATACTGCTTTTCGTCTAGTTATCTCACTCACTCTCGAATAAATTAGATCTTGTAGGTGTTTCGTAAGCAGTGATAGGTCAAGAGGGTTGCAATTTCGAATCGAATCGAATCGAATCGAATCGAATCGAATCGAGTCGAATCGAAAACCTCTGCCTCCGTTATTCTCCGTTCTTTCTTCTTTATTCTCGTCATCGTCGACGTTGAGTTTTCTCGACGAACGTCAAACAAGTTTAAAATTCGCAGGAGTTCGCAGCTACGCGCTGTAGACGCTTGACTCGGCGAAAAATCTGTAGAATTGGCCAATTTTTTCACTCTTCTTCAACTTCGACAGGCATTCGTCTCCTTCTCCTTCTCCTTCTTCTTCTTTTTCTTTTTTTTTCTTTTCCCCTTTTATCAATTCTTTTATTTTAATCCTTATCGAGACGAAAACAGCAACTTTTCTTCAAACACGAACTGAGATCGATTTTAAATTTTTAGATTCGAGTTTGAGCTACTATCAACAGCGACGCATGTTGTCTCCTTTAATCATTCGAACCGTGTGTTTCTGACAGAACATCGAATTGATTTACGTATGCACATATGTATATACATAACGGGTACACAACTATACTATCACAAACCTCGTTTCTCCCTGACGTTAAACACAAATTCGACTCTTTGCCTTTGATCGCATTCAAACAACTCTCTCTCTCTCTCTCTCTCTCTCTCTCTCTCTCTCTCTCTCTTTCTCTCTCTCTTTCTCTCTGTCTTCTATCAAAGAATAAATTTTTACAAAAGAAAAATAATTGTAATACGAGATCTATCAGCATCTTACATAAGACAGTTATTATAGAAGGGACCAGATACATATATACGTACATATATACGTACATACATACATACATACATATATATATATAATATATAATATATCTACATACATCATACACACATACACATATTATAGAAAATAACAAGAAAGATCTGACAAACGATATTTTTAGTTACGATCGACGTAACGTAATTAACTCGTCATATACGTCTCGTACAATCGAGTTTGTCACGTGTTAAGACGAAGAGAGAGGGAGTGATCTAATACTCGAGAGAGCATATATCGTAACCCTCTCTGCTCATATATACCCATGTGTTCCCGTGTGTCAAGCAAAGTCCTGTGATTGACACATAGCCGATACAGGAACGTTCGCTAATACAGTGATTGGGATCTATCCACGGCAGGAAATATTATATTACGTATGTTCTCTCTGTTTGATCGAAAATAAAAAGGAGAGAGAGACAGAAAGAAACAAATAGTAAAAAAGAGAGAAAGAGAGAGAGAGAGAGAGAGAGAGAGAGAGAGAGAGAGAGAGAGAAAGAAAGAAGTTAAAGAAAATATAAGGGGACAAAATCAGAAGGGAGATGCCTTGGAAGAAGGGCTCGAAATACTACGACGATGACGATGACGACGACGAGGAATCCCTCGAGTTGTTTTTCCGCATGGATTGCAGAAAATTTACGCTCGTTTTTCCACTCTTTCTCCTGTACGTTTATCACACGAGCGACGTTGCGTTGCCGTCGGAACATTGAGTTTGCATAGGACACGCTGGTCGTTAGGTTGAGTAAACTTACTTCCTACATTTTGCGGAGAAACTTCTTTTTCTTAAAATTTCTAACCATTTGTACACTCCCCTCGTGGGAGATGAACGAATTTGATACTTTCTCGGACAGATATGTATATGTATAATTTGCGTTGGTTTTTCCTTTTTTCTTTTTCTTCATCCTTTTTACGTCGTAACGGATATACATAGGTTCGTCTTAAAATGTATAAATAAATAAATAAACAAATAGAAATTTATATTATAACTACAGTGTATTGTATACTTATATACGTGAATGCGTGAAAATGGTTTATTCGATCGCATAGTCAGAACACGAGGGTTTTAATAAAAATAATATTTTAAATAATCAGTTCGTACGTTCCAGCTGATCCCTAGCTTTGAAAGAAATATAAAAAGAGATAGAAAGAGAGAGAGAGAGATAAAGACTTGCGTCTTTCTTTTTGTCCTACATAGTAATCACGCTTTCCTATTTCATATTCGACGTGTTTATTTTGCTTATATATATATATATATATATATATATATATATATATAGGTTGATATCGAATCTCATAACAAATTCGTTCAACGTCAAACATCACGTGCAAATTAATTAAAATTATATCACGTATCTAAATAATATACTCTGAAAAAGGAGGTAATTAAAATTCCCAACGAGTTTCTGCTTTGAATATTACGAATTTTTTTAGCCCAAAGCAATTCCTCGGTATAAAAGTTTTCATCGAAGGAATTTAAATATTTAAAAAGTTGAATTTATGTTTACAATAATACCTGTTAACGATTAATCGAATTTGAAATGAAATTTCTTACTTCGGTAATAATATCTCTTATCTCGGACGAAAGTAAAAGCAGAATAGATATATCCGAATCGATCGACGTTCAACAAATGCAATCGGATTCGTAAACGTTATATACGAAGGAAGGTTATTTGGATGAGATTCTAATGCGCGTTACGATCATGACTGGTCTAGCTGGTTCGGTCTAGGCGCACCTATACCGCATAGGTTTGGATGCGTAACCGCAAGCGGACGAAAATGGTTCCGTTACTCTGACGCACCCCTTCCTCTCTCTCTCTCTCTCTCTCTCTCTCTCTCTCTCTCTCAATCACTCTATCTCTCTGTCTTTCTCACTTTACCCTCTCGCAGTATCGTGGACATATATGTATAAGGGTGGACAGAACCGAGGAGAGAGAACATCTCGCGCCGCAACAATGTCGATGACAACGGCAAGTTATGCGAGCTATGTGACCACGACCATTTCGTCGGATGGTCACGCGGTAATACCGACCAATAGGCATGTTGTTCGATGAACCCTCATGCATCTCTCTCTCTCTCTCTCTCTGTGTCTGTCTGTCTGTCTCTCTATATGTGTCTCTGTCTCTCTCTTGTTCCCCTTCTCTTTCTCTGGATCTCCTTGAACGTCGATAGAGATAGAATGGAATTCCTGATTGATCGGAAACTTACTTAAGTACTTACTACATTCGTCTTTGATCATGTCTATGTATTCTTGAAACATATCGAGTAAAATCGAGAAGAACGTGAACTATCTACTAACTATCTTTTAACAAATATTTTCTTACGTTAGCTAAGTAACATATTCGCGAACGCCGTTCGTCGGATGAAACGCAGTGATATTGGTTACCGCGTATAATTTCTAAACACCATATTGAATTTCTATAATTAAATATCGCAGGATTTGTGTTAATTAAAATTTTTAAATATATATAATAAAAATAATAAATGTTAAAGATATTGTTTCTCGATATCGTTCGTAATCTATCTCGTTTCTCGATTTTTTGTAATCATTTGTTGTTTAAAATTAAGAGAAAAGAAAAAGAACTTTTAATTTTTTGTGAAGAATTATTGGAAATATTAAAATTGAAAGACGACTGCTTATCTTAAATTGATTAAATACATTTTTGGAAAACAACGAATATAATGAATTTACTATAACGTAAAACTTATTGTAACATTTTCACAGGCGGCTTACGTAATAACTTTAGATTGTATTTAATAATAATTTAAAATACAGAACATAATGCTAGATAATAAAATAAAAATAAAATTTAATAAAATTAAACGAAATTGGAGAATCAGATTGACAATTGAAAATTAATATTTAATAATAATGTTCTTTAAATATATAAGAACATTTGTAAAATTTCGGTACGCCAATGATAGGAAAACTATTATAATCTTTACGATTAGAACGGTATTACCTGCATTCATCTATCGATTTTAAAATATCCTAAAACTATGTTACATCGATAGTCGGACTAAAAATTTTATTTTGAAATGACTATGATTAAAGATTTTTGAATGAACTTAGAACTACAGTTATCAGCCTTGAACGTGTTAATGATAAAAAATTGAAGGGATGATATTATATAAAGAATGATATTAATATAATAAAATATCGATAATAATCGCTTCGTATTGTTGAAATTAACGAAGGTATTTAAAGTATTCTAGTTAAAGCAAACACATTGTATCTCTCTTTCTCTTTTTCTCTCTCTCTCTCTCTCTCTTTCTCTCCGTATATATATATGCGCGTGTGTGTGTAAATTTCTGTATGTATGTTGACGAAATTATAGAAATTTTGTGGTAAACGGCATCGATGAGTATAGGAACAAGCACATACATACCTTGATGCAATCGAGTGCATATCGATTAATGTAGTTCGCTTTATTACTAGGAGAATCGAGATTCATCGATGTGACGTGGCTGTTGCACGAAACGCGATGAAAGCCTGTCGACTATATTACACTAATATAGAAGTGTGTTTCATTCAGCTACGTAATATCGTGTTCTTTTGATCTTCATTTACGAGCAGACCATTTAAGAACGCTATCGATCCTATACCATCGCCACTATTCGTTATGTAACATACATATGTCTGATTTGATAAACGATATCATTCGACAAGGAAGATTTAATGAGACGCGTAGTAACGAGAGAAATCAACATACAGTTTACATTACATAGATTGAATGTTATTTGCTATGTATTTGTAAACATATCGTCCATTGCTCACAGAGATCTCTTCTTTGTTTATTGACAATCGTTGATTACTTGATTACCGTAATAATTTTGTATTAATCGATAAATTCATCTAATAATATCTTTATAATATCTATATAATCTCTTTATAAATTCGTTTAAACAAATGATACGAGATATTCATTAGTTCGTATTCATTTTATTATTTAACTTTCATTACTAGAGAGTTTATATTACTTTAATCTTGTAATAGATTTTCGAAATTAATTGCGAGATCTAAGATAAATCTTAAAAGTTAATAGGTTACGATTACGGACATTAAAGCTTTCTTATACTTTCTTTTATACTTGAATGTTGTGTAAAATACGTACCATTGCGAAGTATGTGCCACTGTATAAGTATAGGTGTACGCACTTTAACACTTACATTTAACGAACGAGCTAATCGGACGATACTATACGCACACATTTACGTGAAAACGTGAAAATTTCTAATAATCGGGGACTTCGTACGTATCATGGGAAAACAAGACAATCCCATTGGTCGAACAAACATTCTCGTAATTCTATTTATGGTCGACGGTGAAATTTCGACGAGTTTGACGCAACAAAATCTATAAAACACACGAACGCACTAATACTCGAGATATGGCACGCGTTTCAATTAGCCGAATAATGCGTTTCTACATTTGTTCGTGAGACGTAGTAAGTACTTACGTATACCTCAACGTTCCTTCGACTTCTGATGCTTAATAGAATAAATCTCGAGATGTTATTTACTCGTACCCAAAAACAAAGACGCTCGTAAACGTAAAGGGGAGGGGAAGGAGAGAAACAAAGGTCGTGAGTGAGAGAGAGGGAGAGAGGAGGAGAGGGAGAGAAATAGAGAAATAGAAAAAGAGAGAGAGAGAGTGAGAAACGGAGAAATAAAGAAAAAGAGAGAATGAGAAACAGGGAAATAGAGAAAGAGAGAGAGGAATTTAATCTTATCGTTGCTCACTTTCAACGTTGTTCTCTATTTTAAAACATTGCGGGATCATTCCACGTGAAATGACCTTCCTTTCCGGTTATATAAAACCATTATTCTTTGCCACTTGACACGGATCATCGTGAAATCTGTCAGATACAATTTTGTACGATTAATGAAAAGAGAGATGAATATTGTTTTACGTAAAAATCAGATATTTTTAAACCTAAAATGTAGAATTACAATGCAATCGATTCGATAATGAAGATAAAAATAAATAATTGATATTTTTCGTGAAATAAAATAACATGTGTAATTATGCAAGTAAAAAATAATTAATACTTCTCGTGAAGTATAACAAAATATATAATTATATTCAATCAACTGATGATACTTGTGTTATTGTAATTTAGATATCAAGAATAAATAAAAGAATTAAGAGAATAAATGAAAGAATGTATGAATGAAAGAACGAACGAACGAACGAACGAACGAACGAACGAACGAACGAACGAACGAATGGACGGACACAATAATCAATAATATCTCGGATAAAAATTTGATCCCTTTAACGAATCGAAATAAAACAGGAATATTTTTTCTTTACTCGGTATTAGAGTGCCAATGAAATGAAAATGTTAATTACTTTATTAATTATTAATTATAACTGTCACTAAAGGATAATATTATTCCTCAATTAACAAACGCAGAAAATACAAATAGGATATTAGTCAAATTAGGAAATGCGTTTTATACTTGTATGTACAACATATATATATATATACATACATATATATATATACATATATACAGGATTGGATAATAATTGAGGTCTCCATAGCGTATATTTATTGATAGTAATAGTGTTAGTGTTCATGAAGAGGGAGATTTCTCGTACAGTGGTGTACAAATAATAATACGGACAGCTCGCGGGAACGAGCCATGGAGTTAGGCGAAACGCGATAAGGTATTTTAAATTGCCTGCCATCCATCCAACGCGATTCCCTGTCCGCTCTTGACGGCTGTCAGAGGTGTCTCTATCGCGATTGTCGGTGTCACGTTGCACGAATGGCGCGTTTCATTTCGTTCCTCTTCCTCTTCCTCTGAGATAGATAGATAGAGAGAGAGAGAGAGAGAGAGAGAAGGGACGATCCATGGCCCATTTCCCTCGTTACCGCATGTTTTATTTTTTTCTCTTCTTTTTTCTCCTGTTTTTTTTTTCCTTTTTTTCTTTCTTCTTTTTTCTTTTCGTTTTTTGCACCAACGATAGAGAAATACAAATCCAAAGCTCGTCAATATCCTTGAAATTTTTCGATCGATAAAACGATTTTATTGCCACTTCACTTTTGCATGGATTACTTTTGTTAAGAAAAATAGAATATCGATTTTCTACTCTTGCCAAGTATTATTTCGATCTTTCTTTTTTTCTTTTAAAACCCGAAAGAGAGCATTGACCAAATGTTGGATTGGTTATTAACCAACAACTGCTTCTGACGTTTAATCGATCGAATTAATGAAAAATATTCTATTAAATTCACGTTATACGATAATACCTGTGATATGATTCTAGTTACGATAAAACATACGTAAATTTTTATAAATGTAGAACATTGTAAAAAGTTATGTATGACAAGGTGATAACGTTGTGGGATAATTACATTGAGAGTTAGAAAATCGATAGTTTTTGCGAGATGAGTGGGGGAGGATGTTATAAAAATTTTGTAGTCTCATCAAAGGCGAGATATGAACTCGCAATAATTACGGGCGATGAGCGTTATTAACGTATCTCGCCTGTTCGTTTAAACGAAGTTATGGGCCACGCCTATCATCGTCATTACCATCATAATTGCATCGTGTCGTAGACGCTTATCGATCGTTCGTCGTTAAAACGATTGAAACGATTCTTCCCTCTCTCTCTCTCTCTCTCTCTCTCTTTCTCTCTCTTTCTCTCTCTCTTCTCTTTTCTCTCTTTTATCTTTTTTTTCTATTTCTCACGAAGAAGGAAAAATGCTCTTATCTTTCCTAATCGAGTTTAACAGTAGATACGTCTGAAAAGGGGTGGCTAAAGTCGGGCCTTTATCCGATCTCTAGAACGACGAATCCCGCAGCTTTGTCGACGTCTATTCCTCGTCGAAAAGAAGAAAGAGAAAGTACTACTACGTCGGAACATCGCGTTAAGTTTCGATCTCATCGCTCCCTTGAAGCTCTTGAGCAACAAATGGAAGACATCAAGATGCCAAATCACCGTCTGAGCCTAAGAACGAAAATTCTGCTCTGCTTTTAAAATCCTTTTCAAATAAAGATGTCTTGTATATTTAACACGTCTGTTATCGATGTAGAATCTATTTTAAATTTGTAGAAGATTTTTATTCGATATTAGCGTAGATATATAATCCGTATAATTTCGAAACTTCGAATGATCTTTTCTGAATCTCACTGAATGAAATGTATTCTTCTTAGCTAACGTTATCATTTTAAATAAGAAATAAAAAGAAAAGATATTGAAGATAAAAAGCGACCGTTTCTCTTTTTTTATACTCGTCGCGCATCGTTGCCGTGCGTCATTCGTGATTTAGAAATTGTTCTCTCTGCGACATCGTTAAAAAGTTTTTCGTTGTAAATAACGTATATTTACTTCCTCGCGATGATAAAATGAAAAGTAAAAAATATATACATATAAAAGAGAAAAAAACAAAAACGAAAAAATAGAGTCGACAAAAACGATGTTATTTACGTCGTATTTATAGCGCTAATTAAAACAAGTCTTTAACATCGGTTGTCTCGAAGTAAAGAAGTTACTTTTCATGTTCACCCTCGTAAGCTTTACCTAAATACTCGATAATGGTGCCCGTAGCATGGTAGAAAAAAAAATGGCGGTGATGTATATTCGTTGGTCGCTTGCTCTCTAATTCTCGACTCTCACGATGCTTTCAAGCTTTTTCCGCTTCTACTTTTTATAGAACGCGGAAGAAAATCCGTTAACGTCGGTCGGTCGGTCGTCGGACGGTCGAACGGACAAACGGTCGGTCGGTCGGTCGGTCGGTCGGTGTAGTAACGAACGAATTTACGAATAAATTTACATGCCAAGCGGGTTACCACCACCGAACCGTGACGTGGAATTTATATCTTAAGTCCGATTTCAGAAGGCAAATGTTTCGTCCAGACTGAACATCGTCCTCATCGTCCTCATCGTCCTCATCGTCGTCGTCATAGTTATAATTCTCTTCTTGCTGGAGGATCCTGGAAGACATTAAAATTTATGCCGGTTATTAATATTTCCTTGACTATCTACGGGCTAGCGTAGCAAAACGCGGCATCTTCCTTTGACGGGAGAGAATAAAAAAAAAAAAAAAGAGAGAAAGAAGAAAAAAAGTGAACAGGGCAATGGAAAGTAACAAAGTTTTCTTAACTCTCCGACGATAGGATAATTAAATCATCGATCGTGACGTGGTACGTAAATTCTTTCAAAGTTGATCAGAATTTTACGATTAATGAGAATAGAAGGAAAGTTATTAATAGTTATAAGCGTTATTGTTTATAACAATGCGATAACGATCTTTATAACGATATTTATAACGATCGATATCGATTGGAAAATGTTCGTGAAATTTAGAAAGAGGAATGGATAATTAATTTTCGTTATCTTTATCGGCGTAATAAAAAAAAATATGTATACATATTTCAATTATGAATAAATCATCGTACGATGATTCATGATAATATACGATTCGAATGATAAAGATTCTCTCGTCATAGCTCGTTTCTACCTGAACACGCGCTTACCCTATCTATTCGCTCTTTGTTTTTCCTTGAAAGCGAAGCAAAGAATGGGTAAAGAGAGAAAGTACGCGTGAGATAGGCCTCTGAAGAGATTTATTCGCGGTATATTTAACCCTTCCAGGATTTCACGAGTACGCGCGATTCTTTATAGAATCTCGAGTGTAGTCGAAAAGAAGAGAAGAGAAGAGAAAGAGGGGAGGTAAAGAAAAAATAAAAAAAAGAAAAACTCTTGTTACTCAGAAAGAAAACGAAAGAGAGAGAAAGAGAGAGATTGGTACGGAGTCGCTGTATCAAGAGAAAATAGCTAAATACACGTTCTTGCATACGCTTTATTATTACTTTTGTTAATTATTTTCTATGGGAAAAACACCGGGAGAACGTGACAAAGGAAATTCAAGCATGCAATACGCGCCGCGTACCTCCATAATGTATATAGAATTGTATATGGTATGTACCACCAACTCTTCTCCTTTATATGTAAAACAATAAATCGTAACTTACAACAATGTAAAATGCGACACGGTGTAGTAGCTTTGAAAGACAACTTTATCAACCCCTTAACATATTCACAACGCGTGCGAAATCTTCTTTGTACGTATATTCTTTTTAATATTAATAGATAATAACAAAAGGCGAGAAGCTATTTGAATGTTTTTTTTCTTTTCTTTTTTTTTCTTTTTCTTTTCTTTTTTTTTTTGAGTTTTACCAAGCGAACTGATGCGATATTATATCTTTAACGAACACTTTGAAATTAAACATTTTTATTACGATTCGATTCCATTCGATTAATTTTATTTATTCAAATTCAAATTCTTGACAAATGCTCGAATTTTCGAACGATTGAATATGATCAACACGAATAATAATTTTTTGTTAAATTATAATGCAATTTGGAAATGTATTGTAAAAAACAAAGATGATCGAAATTACTATTCTTTTAGTATTTTTCTTCCTTTTTTTCTTTTCTCTTTGAAATTCTTTACTGGAGACGAACGGATACAAAAAAAAAGAAAAGTCGTGTTCAACGGAAGCATGATTAGAGAGTAACACGAATCGGAACGTCGAGCACTTTAAAGAATACAAAGTACCTCCGTTCAATTTACTATCCTTAAATCCAAGCACTTAGTGACAAATTAAGTCCCACCTGCTACCCCTCAGAATATAAACGATCCTTTCGTGCCTTCTCGAGCGAGGGTAAATGTTTGATCGGACATTAGCTTGCCCCTCGGGGAGGAATTAGGTTTAATTGGAGATACGATCGGTGAATATTCGACTATTTAAAAGCCCTTCCAGTCCGCTTGATCAATGACCAACGATTACTGCGCATCGTCCTAATTCCGTGGTTACGCTGTTCGATGTTTAGAAATCGTCGAGGCTAATTCGTTCCTCTCTCTATCTCTTCCTCTCTCTTTATCTATCGATCTATCTATTCCTACTATTCGTATCATCACATTCACGGTAAGCACGCACAATACTTGGCTATTTAATGCATTCGAACATTACCAACGAGTAAACGAGTACGATGACAATAAAAAAAGCAAAAAAAAATTGTATCCGAAGAGAAAACTCAATAGAATCGAACGAACAATTAAATGTGTGCGCAACTGCAGTCGGATTAGTAGTCGCTGGAAAATTCTTCTTTTTTTTTTTGGCTTTTTATTTTTTGCTTTTTTTCCGAACCCCCCTTTTCTCCCACCCATTTTCCCTTGTTACCATCGATTTCAATCTGTCGCGAACATGCGTATAAAATGTTCGCGTTTCGTTCGATTTTTAAATTAGACGACGAATCGGTGAAATGTTTTCGTTTAAAATATGATGCTTTTCCTTTTTCGATTTTGCATTAGGGAAAAGTTGCTTATGTCGGATCATTTCTTTTTTCTTTTTTTTTTTTTCATCTGTACTTCATCTATACTTTTGTTGAATATTTATGAGAACAAAAAGTTTTGTAATAAGCTTGAAATTTATCTGAAAAGAAATGACGTTATAAATACATATGAAACGAAGCGCTAGTTTTACAAAATTCTATTATTAATAATTAATGAAAAGTATTTTTTCAAAAATTATGTTACTTATCCTTATTGTTATACGGCAATAAATATAACGAAAGCTAATAAAAATTTAAAAATTTACTTCATATAAGCTTAAAATTTATTTAACATAGGCTAATTTATTTGATATAATGGCGGAAGCCAACTGAGTCCATGTTTTCTTATTTATTAATAATCGTAGTATTTGAAATATCAATAATCGAGGAAAAATCATTAATTATGAAAATGATCCAATTTTTGGCAACCTCTCCCTCCTATATAATTGTAATTACTTTTTTTTTTGATATTACTTTTGTCGTAATTATTTTTTCCTTTTTAATTCTCTTTTTTTTTTTTCATCATTTTCTTAGGTGAACGGACAAGATGTTTCTAACTCGAGTCACGAAGATGCTGTACGTTGCTTTCAATCGGCGCAAGAACCGATCATCGTCGAGGTCCTTCGAAGGCAGCCTTCCTCTCATCAGCAACAGATTGTTCACACGCCATCGAGAGAACACGAGAGATCGAGTCACGGAAAGAACGAAGGAACGATGAACGAGAAGGAAACGAGCGAGGACGAATTCGGAAAAGAAAATTCTTGTCCTTTGGTATCGACTGCTGTCCAAACTGATTGGGCTGGTTTGGTAGAGGAA
Organism: Vespula vulgaris; assembly: GCF_905475345.1. Classification (NCBI taxonomy): domain Eukaryota; kingdom Metazoa; phylum Arthropoda; class Insecta; order Hymenoptera; family Vespidae; genus Vespula; species Vespula vulgaris. The sequence goes on from NC_066587.1 coordinate 13,070,406, forward strand.
GAAGAATTACTATCGGTACCGCTTGGTACCGAAGAACACACTAATGACAGTTTCGAGGATTTCCTTGCACACGACATAGATTTTGAGGTATTTTTATCGATAGTATTTTTCACAAATTGTTTTTCTTTTAATATATAAAATCGTTTATATATTAATCTATTTAATTTTGATAATAATATTTAATTCTTATACTATTTAATTTTCATAATTTATATCGATAATGAATTACCTCTAAAGTGATGAATTAAAAAATTGCACGCAAGGCGTTTACAAATCTTTTATTTTTTATTTACTAATTATTATTTACTTATTATTTCTTTATTACTAAAATTATGAGTTTTTAAATAAATAATATATAATTTTTAAATAAATTCCAAAGTAGATTTTATCCCGGTCGTGTTTGTCAAATCATCCATTTTGTAGAAGACAGATAATATTTTATATTTCAAATTTATTTAATTACAATTACGAGAATATAATAAGATTGATTTTTTTACTTTTTAATTTTGTATTTATCTAGAATCTTTCCTTTTTAATCCATAGGAAGTGACGTTACGTAAAAGCGGAAGCGCAGAAAAGCTCGGTCTCACAGTCTGCTATAGTTCCGGTTCCGGTAGCGAGGACGCCGACACGGAGGTTTATATTTCAGAAATAGTTCCTGAAAGTTTAGCAGCCCGTGACGGCCGGTTACGGGAAGGTGACCAAATCTTGAGAGTAAGTACGATTTAACTTTAAGAATTTCACGAGTCTCTCCGTTTAAATAACTTCTTTACGGTAACTTTGAGTATTTTGTTACTTTATCAAATAATAATATATTTTTTTTCTATCGTATATGTATATATATATATATATATATGTATGTAATTACGAAAATAATTGATTGAAGATATTAAAAACGAGAGACACACCCTATATGAAATACCAACGTCGAACTCTAATTATTGATCCAAGTACTGTTCTTCTCCCTAATCCTTCCAAGCCGATTATCATTATTATTTGTTACAAATGAATCAAATAAATTCATATCTAAGATTAAAAAACGATCTTAGACATCTTCTTGGATATCTGTATATCTTTTTTTCCTTTTTACTAATTTCCGTCAAATTATTGTGCTTCGATCGATATTAATTATGAATAAACTTTTATTTTCTCCGGTCACACAGGTGAACGGAAAAGATGTAGCTAACAAGGAACAAACGGAAAATTTATTCGCCGAAACCAAGAACGCTGTGACTATACTAGTCAGTCGATGTCTTTATCAGGTTCGTTTCGATACAATAAAATATTTTTTACGCGATTACAAAAATATCATATAATTTTGATTCAATTTACATTTACAATTAGCTAATTAGCGTTCGTTCATCTTGATGTATTTGACTAAAATAATAATTATCTCACAGGATGATGAATACGACGATAGGCGTATTTATCAACAGGTATGTAATAAAGATTTAGAGAGATTTTCTATATTTTTATTAATGATTTCTAAATATAAATAAAACACGTTGTTTCTTCAGGGCTCACCACCATTGTCGCCGGAAAATTTGCCAGCTTATCAGAACAGCATGATCGAGCAACTTATACGACAACAGCAACATCAGCAACAACAAACGGAAGAACATACCAAAGAAACGGAAGGAAACTTTTCGACGTTGAAAGCTCCACCTCCTATTCCATCTCATATGCAACAACAACAGCAACAACAGCAACCACAATCGCCGCAGCAACATCAACAACAGCAACAACAACAACAACAACATCAATTACAGACTCCGCAACAACAACAAACTCCTTCGATATTTTCAACGACCCCGTCCTCCACGTGTTCTTCGCAAAACTCACAAAAATCAGGTAAGAACGCGACGTCCCCGGCTCATCACACGGAAGACAGAAAGCAATGGATGCAGGACGCGTTAAAGGATTGTTCAAAGAAGATCGAGAACCTGTCGTTGCGAGGTCAGCAAGTGGTACCTTCTCAAACGACGATAAAACTCGTCGAAGCGTATTCAAGTCACGTCTGGAGCGAAACCGAACATATTTATGAAACGATACCCGAATCCGATAGCGAACCTATTTATTCTTCGCCTTACGAACATCAACATTGGACAACGCAGCAATTACAGATGAATCATGGATCAAATTCGCAGCAGGTACAAAATCATGGGAATCAAACGAAGCTTTGGCATTCCTCCTCGAAAAGTAACAGTTCTGGAGAAGAAAAAGATAGTTCGAGTGCTTATAATACTGGAGAATCGTGTCATAGTAATCCATTAACGTTGGAACTTCATCAGGGTGAGAGAGATCATCACAAGAGCACTCTTGTTCTTTGCCCACCGAAAAGTACGAGTAGCCAACATTTGCAACAACAGCAACAGCAGCAACAACAGCAGCAACAGCAACAGCAACAACAACAACAGCAACAGAAAATGGGTTGTAATTGTCCTATGCCGATTATGTCGATGACCGCTGGTAAACAAGGTGGTAGTAGGAGTCAAACTACGAGAAAGAGTTCTTCTCATCATAAGGATCGAACGGATTCTAGTGGCAGTACATTACCTGCGGACACTATGTATACGAACGTAGCTAATCTCCAACAAACGATGCTCTTGCAACAACAACTCTTCAAACAAGCTCTAAATCGAAAAAATCTCACAGCGAAGGAAACCGGTGGTGCTAGGAAGTCGAAGTCTCATGGTAACTTTCAAGCACCGAATCTCACGCAATATCAGTTCGTCGGTAGCCAACAAGTTTGTTCCTCGGCCGCTTGGATGCCACCGGAGGAAAAATGCGAGGTACAGATGGAGTGGAAAGTTAAACGAAGAGCCGACGGTACTAGGTACATTGCTAGACGACCCGTTAGAAATCGGCTTCTTAGGAATAGGGCTCTTAAAATATCGGAGGAACGTGCTGGACATACGACGGAGGACGAAACTATGTCCGAGATGAAGGTAATGAAAAGATATATATATATATATACATATATATATATATATATATTATAATTATATTTAATAATGTTTAATATATATTATATTTTATTATTATATTTATATATTATTTAATAATATATTTAATAATAATATATTAAATTATAATTATAATTATAATGTTATATATGTATATACCATCCTCCCGTTTCTTATGTTATATCCTATTGAATTTTTTTATTCTAGGTCGGCAGATATTGGACGAAAGAGGAACGCAAAAGACAATTGGAAAGAGCACGAGAACGTAAGCAACGACAGCAAGAATTGATGCTGCAACAACAACAACAACAACAACAACTGCAGTTGCAACATAGTAACGATCTTTTGATATGCGAATATAACGAGGATAAAATAACTAAGAAACCATTGAATATCGTAGAATTGAGTCACAAAAAGATGGCACGTAAAAAGACCACATTAGACGACTTTACTACTGTACAGGAAATGTTGGTTCATGGAAACAGAGTCGGTGCAAGTGGGCCTGGTACCGGTGGCAAATTAATGGGATTATTATCAGTTACCACGGTGTAATTGCTTCTTCTTTTTAAAAACTAGATTGTTCGCATGAATTGTGCAATAAACCTATGTGCGCGCATAAGATGTATATCTCGAAGACAATTTTCTATGGATATAGAAAATCAAACTAATTTATTAGAAGGACGTATTGACGACGGTATCTTATGTTTTATCATCTTCTTTCTTACCTTTGTCTTTTAATTTTAATTTGTAAAAGATAAATTGAAATTTTGCAGATCTATATAATACGATCCAAAAGTCTGTAATATATGTTTTAGTATATGTGTAATTTGAAAAAAAAATTCTGAACACATAAGTTCTAATATATACCTCTTATTAAATTAATTATTTTTTAATTTTCAATATTATAATCTAGCATGATTAATGATTTTCTTTGAAATTACACGCCTAATGTCGTTAAGATATCATCGATAATGTCTCTTTGTACGATAAAGATTATAATAAAGTGTGATCGATGTTCGTAGATGAAAAAGCGTTAAAGTGTGATAACTAACGAGGAAGTAAGAAAAAGAAAGAGCATAGGAATCGTACCAAAATGATGAATAGAGATTAAAAAAAAGGTAAAAAAAAAAAAAGGAGAAAAAAAATAAAAGAATGAAAGAATTCGTAATTATCACTGGAAGTGTACTTTGCGAAGTTTTGCTTAATGATTTACTCTCGTGAATCTGTACATATAAATTAGTTGTACGTTGATATTTGTAGATCGATTTTTCACAACTTAAGGAAAAATTTTAAATATAGGCCTGTAGATATGTATTATACACGTAAAATGTATGCCGATACGATGCTGGTGGCTTGGTTCTTCTAAAAACAAATTCCAAGTGGTAATTTGTTATTTTGTTTTTTTGTTGAGTCAACAAGCCGTTGTATATTCGCTCGACGTTGTGCATTGTTATAATCGGAGATTATATATAATATAATATAATATATTATCGGATGTTAACAATTTCTCCGCTTATCCGTGGAATCTCAAGGAAATTTATATTTCTGGAGCCTCGTAAGAAATAATTCTTCGCAATGACGTGTACAATCTCTAATTTTTTATACGTGTGTACATTAATGCACATAATGTACATTGCTCTATGAATTATCCTCCGTTTAAGATTATTTTCGACTGATACGTACGTATGTATCTATGTATGTATGTACTTACGTATGTTACGTGCTGTGCAAAGTAGCGGTAAACGACAAATCACTTCTAATCGTTCTAAGCGCATACATTTATTTCCTCGCGGATACATGTATGTACGTATAAGATTGATAAGGATTATGTGTAACTAACTTGGAACCGTATCAGACGCGATCTATCACAGTAGGCATGACATGTCTGTAATCTAGATTAAATATTCTTGTCAAAAGCGTATTCAAACTCTGAAAGAATTATCAAATAAGCTGTGTTTTGTATGTAGATGCGCCGTAATAATTCTAAATATGTGTAATATAAATAACGCTCGAATAAAATATAAGATATTGATATACGGATTGCAAACGCACACGCAACAGAGTCATTTTTCATTTTTTCCAGTAGAAAAATCTTTTCCTCTTATTGATTATTTATTGTATCCCATAAACTTAATTTCCTAACTAATATCCCGCAATTTTCACTTTTTATGTTTTTCTTCAATTTAATTTAATTTCATATATTATTACATCAGGAACTCGAAATATCCGCGCGTCGACGGCGATGCATCATTTTCTAAATGAGATACAACAACAAAATATATAATTTTATATATATATATATATATATATATATATATATATATATACCATAAATTATGCATAAAATTTCGTATTAATTATTTATTACATATAAGTATTTTTATACAATATGAGAAGTCTTCTTAGGTGGACTAACAGAACTGGCAATATTTAATATTTTCGTTATTATGTTTAGAAACATTCGTGTTGCATTCAGAACATCACAATTACATATTTTTATAGAAAAACTTTAATACAAAGAGATATCGTTTTTTTTTCTTTTTCCTTTCTTTTCTTTTCTTTTTTTTTCTTTTCTTTTTGAACGGCGACAAACATAGGACAAGCATATTTAACGAGAATTCTTTTTAAATAGATTAAGAAAATAAATAAACTTTATTACAATAATTATTCTTAATAGCCAATAAGCAAGAACAAGCATATTTATAGAGCCAAAATTAAATAGTAATGACTTTTTAAACTTTTTTTACACACAAGTCTATTGTTCCTTTTTTTTTCTTTTGTAAGCGATAAATATTTTTAAAAGACAAAGGAGATGCATATTTCCCTTGTATTTGGACGATTTAAACGACGCGGAAGCTTAATTAAATATTTGTTTAATTAGCACTGATCTATGTCCTCCGATACTAAGTACGTACTATTGATATATCGATAACTGGATTATATCTGAAAAACAATTTATTTGACTGTAACAAATACTATATTAAGCCATATTGAATCGGGCTTATTCGTTTAATAATAATAATAATAATAATAATAATAATAATAATAATAATAGTAATAATAATAATAATAATAATAATAATAATAATAATAATAATAATAATAATAATAATAATTATAATAATTATAATAATAATAATTATAATAATAATAATATGTATGTATACACACACACACGCACATATATATATAAATATATATGTTGGTGCTTTATAATTAAATATCATTGCCTACGATCCCTCTTAAATTGATTAAAACGTTTTCGAAAGAAAGATGGTAAAAAAAATTAGATCAACTTCCGTTAAAGTATTCTTATAAAAGGGTAAGGGTTCATTGAATAACAAACTGTACATGAAGTTTCTGCGTCAAAAACATTATTTCTGTCTTGGGAATAATTTCTTTATTTCATGCTATTCAGAAATTAGAATAAGAGAAAGTGGATTAATTTATAATACCCATTATAAATAAGCTTGCAAATCCCATAATATGGTGCACCTGCAATATCGCAAGTATGAAACATAAGGCATACTACTCTCATATTCATTTTATAATGCTATACTACAGTAATAACAAATAACTCACATCGTGAATATAAATTCCAATACCTGCTCAGTAATGCATGATAGCATCATAGTACTCTACTATCGTAAATAGCCACTGGAATAGCAAAAAAATATACGTTTCTTTTTTTCTTACATTTAATAGTTTAGGTCAAAATAGAAAAAAAAAAAGATCACTAACAGTTTTGACATCTGTATCCTGTGTTAAATCAAGATACGATTTCTATATCCCTTTTGTAACAACTGTATAAAACTCAATGTAATATTGTCATTGTAAAAAGTTTATACATTAGCATATAATATATAACAGTGGCTATTTTTATTAAAGTATTAATCATCGTTACAACTAGAAATTCATAATGGACTGAAAAATAAATCAGTGTGATATAGTGAATTCTAGTTGTACCTTTATGATGGATGTACAATATGGTACCGATAGTGAGCTTTCAAAACAAGATATGACAAACACAGTAAAATTGCTTGACTAGTGGAGCGCACGCTCCAAAATGTAATATGGAAGAAAAGTTATTTTTTCTATCAGCTCAAAATATCTTATTATACACAGTAATTCTTAGGCTGTCTTTCCTCTATAAGATAATGTACTATCTATTATGTAAGAGAATATTATTAGTGATGTTTACCCTATTTCTTTGTTCTTTTGGCAGATTGGGTGTTATTAAACTCATCATGCATAATTATTTTTTATTTTTTCTTGTGCTATATTCGTCAAGCCGTTTTACACACTTGGTTAATCACTTGAAGTTCTACTATCATCGTATATCTCGGTTTGCGTTTTGCATGATTATATTCTTTCCATTCGATTTTCTATCAACGTTTACTGATTATGAAACGTCATGACAAAATAAGGAAAGGGCGCGTAATGATTCGATGGAATTCAGTATAATGTTTATATGTATCTCGAATTGTACGTTATGAACAAGTCTTATTTTTTCATATTCTTCTCCCTCTCTCCTACCCCTTCTAGGTTTTTTTTTATCTTTCTTTTAATGGATTTCTAAAAAGTCACGCGGGTTAATATTTCCTTCTTTTTCTTTTCTTTTCTTTCCTGTTTCTTTTTTTTCCTTTTTTTCCCCCTTCGATTACTACGACAGACTGAGTGCTTAGAATCGCTGTTGCATATTATTGACTAATATTATATATTATTTTACATTTTCATCGATAATAACGTTTAAAGTTCAAAGATTTAAGGGCAAAATAATTTTTTCCCTGAACTATATATCCTTCCTTCTAGCTGGGATCCTCATTTTCTACACATATATCAAAGCGCTTATTTACATTATCGTAAACGACGTTATCTTGAATATATCCATTGCCACAGACACACTGGACACCGAATCCAATTCTTTTTTTTTTTTGTTCTCTCTCCATTGCTCACCAGAAGATTTTAAAGAAATCTTAGGACAAAAGATCTGCAGAATAACGAGTAATTAATAAATTAATATTTTCTTAAACGTTTTGTCTATAAAATGATATGTTAAAATTGATTACCGTTCTCTTCGTTATGTCATACCTGACATTTGATTGCTCTCTTGCTGTTTATTATTCACGTAAGCATCTTGGAAAGGATTGATGTTGGCATTAGCACCAGCAGACGTAAAGGTATTTGCCATTGGTGTAAATGGTACGGCTGTTGGATTCAAGTTCGAGTTGAGCGTGTCTTCCTTGGCCATGTTGAGCGTCAATTCAAGCGTTGGACCACTACTGTTATTACTCAGAGTATCGAATTCTGACAGGTCTAACAGGTTGTTGGTCACGTTGTTTTGTTTGCTATAAAATCAGCCAAAGGAAACATACAAACTCTAAATAACAGCTAACTGCTAAGCACTACGGTTTTTTAAAATATTATATCGTTACATCAGCGGAGTTTACAGTGACTACGATAATCATAGTGACTAATGTTAAGCCAACTGCAGCCATTTCTGTAAATATCTGTCGATTAATACTCTACCAATAATAGTAATAATAATTCTTGTTTCTCCTCAAAGTTGAAGCAAGTAAAGTGTAAAGAAAAAAAGGAAAAAAAAAAAGAAAGAACTGCTAAAATGCCATTTAAAAAACGTCGAAAAAAAAGAAGTAACATAAACGAAAGATAAAAATCTTCTATAGAATAAAACGCACATATCGTGTGGACTATTTTGAAGTACTTTTACATATACCAATATAAAGCTAATAGGTTCGATATATTTACAAAAATATTATAGATCGAACTTAGAATTAAATTCGAATTGAACATTATCATCCAGCGCAAAATCATACTTATTGATTCAACAAGATATTGGTTTAATAAGATATGAATAAAATTATTTTCAAACGAGTTTCCTAAGTTTTCTTTTTAATATTTTCAAAATCTAAGCGTGTTCCTGTTGTTTGATTAAATCTATACTAAATTTTATACGTAAAATTCATTATAATCGATAACACAACTATCTTTGATTTTATTAGATAGCTTTTTGCAAGCTGTGTATAAAGTATATAATAAAAGATATCTCAACCAAAGATTATCACCATATAAATATATAAAAGGGAGAAATAGTACATAGCAAAAGTAGGCAGCCAGTTGACAGGCGATGCCTGATATAATATTTAACGCAAACATGTAGGGTATGTGTGTTTAAAATTGCAAAAATTAAAATGACAAGCCAGATTTCGTAATCGATAATAAAAAATATAACATGCACATCGTTAACATTTACTGCGATATATCAATATAATAAGGAGGAAATGTTGTACACAACAGGCTTTAATGGTAATTAAAGGAAAGAAAACGGAGCTTGGTAAAGATAACTTTTGATATATTATGTATATATATATATGTGTGTGTGTGTATACATATATATATATATATATATATATATATATATATATATATATACATATAGTATTACTTAAAGGATTAGAAATTCTCTAAAACAATGTTTCAAAATAAGAATCCGTGTATTCTAAATACAATGATAATAATGATCAATATATTTAACGATACGAAAGTTTAAAAATCAACTTTATTAGGTACTATTAATTCACCCGTAAAAAGAATAAGCGCGAGACGCGTATTTTGCTTATCTCTTTTTATTCTTTTCCCCTATTTTTTTTTTTTCTTTTCTAACTAAAATCGATATAAGGATGAAACAAAGTCCATTATCTTAACCGAGCTCCTTTTATCAAATTACAAACAATATTTGAATGATTAATTAAGTTTATGCTATTCATCTTTCTTTACATTATGTACACTGATGTTATTGTTATTAATTTAGTTAACACTAGATCTTTTAGTTTTATTAGCCATTCCACAATTTTATGCTTCTTCGATATTACATTATGTTATATGTTCTTAACAGAGTGCTAAGTGGGATTAGTGTATACATTTGATAAACTTTCAAATACTTCTCATATGACTATCTGAAAATAGTAAACTTTTCAGCTGATGCATGGTTAAATATAAATTATAAAATATATATGCAACTATTAATATAATAGATAAATACAATATACAATCGTACCTTTTATATCATGCCATCATTTTGTTATCGTAGTATTTTGCAATAAATTATTATTTTATTAATATGATAATTAAGTAAATTAAAAATTACACTCGATGTATTTAACATCGTACTAATATTAAGCTTGTCAATCCTTGTTCTCTCTGGCCACTTTTGCAATGTACAGTAAATACGAATTATTAAATAGGAATATTCTGCATGAAACAATTACTCCGATATTAAAAAGAAGATCATTTAACAAGCGGATTTCTCCAAGTAAATCTTTAAAAAATACAATAGAATGTATCGTTACAGAAACTTTGCACCAATTTATATACATATATATGTACATATATATATATATATATATATATATATATATATCAGTATGTATATATATATGTGTATGTATGTGTAACATATAACAAGTAAATCGTTCAGATTATTTATCAAAATCATTCTTGTCTTAATAAAGCGACGTGATTATATAAGTTACGCTCGAGGCAACCTTTTTTTTTCATTAAATACGAAGAACGACACGTTTATCATTGATCTTCTCTAAACCAGTATAAAAAAATTAATGATCGTTTGCTATTATACAAATTAAAATAATGTGCACAAGCATATCTGTATGAAGTTATTCTCTCTCTCTCTCTCTCTCTCTCTCTCTCTCTCTCTCTCTCTCTCTCTCTCTCTCTCTCTCTCTCTCTCTCTCTCTCTCTCTCTCTCTCTCTCTTTCTCTCTCGCTCTCTCGTTCTCTTTTTTTTTAATTTCTCTTCTTTAGATTTATTTTATATCATTTTTATTATATATCGTTAAGCAAGACTTGCTCATAAATCACTCTCGTCGTATAGGCTTCGTTTGTGTTAAACTAAACTTTTTTGTAATTTTATGCTGATATTGATATTATGTCGAAACATGATACAATTATAAATAACATTGTTCTCACTTATTTTTGAATATGGAATCACATAAGACATTCAATAACTTACAAGAAATAACATGACCTTTATATAATTTAAATAAATAATTTTCGTATATACGAACAAATAATACGTTAGACGAAAAGACTTTTCTATAATTTAGCTAAAATAGTACAAAAGAAAAAAGAAAAAAGAAGAAGAAAAGAAAAGATATTCACGCAATAAGAATGGAAGAGGTTGGTCGAGGGAGGGAAAAAAAGAAAGAAGAAAAAAAAACCCTGATAATTTGCTTCCGTTGTCGAAACTTTCATAGCATTTGCATACGCCCTATTGAAAAAAATAAATAAAAAATAAAAAAATAAAATAAAGAATCCCTAATCTAATTTCATCCTTTTTTGTTTTTCTTTCTTGTAAAAATGCATTTACGTAAAAGTTTCGAACGACTCGTGTTATCATTATAATATATTATAATTCTCGCCAAGTACCATGTGACTATGATGTTATTTTATAATGACGGTCGGAAATGTAAAATAAATAATAGCGACAAGATTACACGATTAATAGTTAATTTACAATAAGTAGTGATTAATTTTTAGCGGTATTACCTATTTTTCAATTATTATTTTATTTTATTTTATTTTATTTTATTTTTTTATTGCAATGTATCTGCTGCTTCTTGAGGTTCTATACAAATGATACTTTTATGCATTAAATACACATAATACGAGTCAGATTTCCAAGCTTACCCCAATTATGCATGGTATATATATGTAATGTATGTTTGTATGTATTTATGTATGTACGTATGTATGTATGTATGTATGTATATATTGGTATAGGTAACTTGCTTTCGTTTTTAGAGCACGCATTAATACATACGTGCATCTATATCCGTTCATATTATATTAAATATTCAGTCGACATGTTTTAAAGTTACATACGTATTGGCTAGTATTGTGCAATCATATCTTTTTTCAGTAAAAAAATCAGTAGGGTGAAATATGAAAAGCGATCACTATGTGAATAGTTGTGTTATGTCGCAGCAATAATACGAGCGATTGTGTTTAAATGTGTTAGATGTTCTCTTTTATTTTGTTTCACTTCTTCCTCTTCTTCCTTTTCTTTTTTTCTTTCTTTTTTTTTTTCTTTTTTTTTCATCAAAGTTAAACGAATGTATTGCGCGATGAACAAAACTCTAACATATTGTTCAATATCCTTCATTTAGGAAAGTAAACGAGCAAAAAGTTGGCTTATGAAATCCTCCAAGTCCTTATCGGTATTGTTTTATTATTTTTCATTTTATTCATTCTTGTTAGCGGATGTATATATCATTTTTTTTTTTTTTTAAAGACATAATGTAAACGTAACGTAACGACGTTACACGCTCGAAGAAAATTTCTTTTTATATTATTCTGCCATAAAAGCCTTACATTGGTATCAACGTAATATTTTATTGTCTCTTGAACTACGAGAAGAAATCATAGAAGATTACAATTCTTTTAAAATGTGCCTTTCGATATAACTCTTAATTTCTTTTTTTTTCTCTCTTTTTTTTCTTTTTTTTTTTTTTTAAAGCATTCGTGATCATCGTCGCTGATAAAACTCATTCATATTTTTTTTTTTCGTGTTAATTAATTATAGCGATATTTAACGGTACATAATATATATATATATATATACATATACATATATATAAATATATATATACATATATATATTTTTATTGTTGTTGTTGTTGTTGTAAGTTGTAGTTGTTTCTGTAGTAGTTGTAGTAATAGTTGTTGTTGTAGTTGTTGTGTAGGTATAATAAATTCCACATGTTCTATTTGTAATTTGTATACTTACACGGTGGCATTATCCAGTGTGATCGATTGACTGTTGATATCGTTCCCGTGATTCGTGTGATGACCATTTAATCCTCCCTCGACGTTACCCTGATTATTATCCAATACTATTTTATTTTCATTAATGCCGTTACTGTGCGTGCCATTATGCACGATAGCTGGCGCGGTAACGTTTTCTACGTGATGAGCTCGCTGCTCGCTGCTTAAAAATTGCTGAGTAGCTTCAGATATTAAACTCGCTGTCATAACGTCTTCGTTTTTACTACCGGGAGCTGATTTATTTTCATCGCTAGGACTGTCTTCTTTTAATTTATCACCGTCTCCGCCCTCCCCCTATTATTGAAAGATGTACCGCGATCAATTTCTCTCTTGCTAGATTGTAAGATCGTAATAAAATATTGTCGTTAAAAAGAAAAAAAAAAAAAAAGAAAAAAAAAGAAAAAACGGACAAAAAAACAGGACAAAAGATATAAAAAGTTTATTGGTTGTGTCTTTTACCTTCGTCGGTGTATTGGACTGATTTTTTCCACGTGTTCGAAGCATAATCGCCTCGACGCGTTTACGTCGAGCAAGTCTCTCTTCCTCTTCCTTTTTCAAACGTTCGGCCATTTCTATTCGTTGTCTGAAAGCAAAACGTAACGTTAATTTACTTTGCGTTCGTTTTAAAATCGATGGGAATCGATTAATTTAGAAACTTTCTTTCGAAACATATAATATTCGCGATAAAGTCTTATTGAAAATTAAATCGATTTTAATAAATTGATATAATTGAAAAATTTAGTTCGAATTGAGATTAGACGAAGAACCTGATCAGCTTATTCGTCTTTAGAACACGATTTTCTTTTTTCTACTTTAACGTTTCAAAAAATTAATTTATTCTATATTAATATTCCATCGAATTTTGAACCTTTCTACTTCTTCTCTCGCTTTCTTCTCAGCCTCTTCCTTCTCTTGCTTTTGACGAGCTTCTTCCTCTCGTCTTCTTCGATCTTCCTCCTCTCGACGTTTTGCTTCTTCGATCGCTAATTTTAATCTTTGTTCTTCAGCCTGTCGTGCTTCGTTCGCCAGACGTAAAGTTTCCTCTTCCAAGCGTCGTTGCTCCTCCTCTTCGGCACGTAATTTTTCAGCTTCCAAACGAGCTTCCTCTTCCTAAAATCGACAAAGAAAAAAAAATATTAAAAATTAAAAAAAAAAAAAAAAAAGAAAAGAGAGAAGAAAAATAATTGTCACTAATCAAGGGGACGCGGTCAAGGACGGGTTGTTTATAGACGTTTTACAAGATATTAATGTTATAGATTTTACAAGATACAAAAAAAAATTTTACAAGATATCACGTACCAATCGTAAACGCTCAAGCTCCGCTTCCCTTTCCGCTTGTTCTCGAGCTAATCTTCTGCGTTCCGCCAAGGCAGCTTTGGCTTCCTCTTCCGTCGTGATTCTAATTTTTGCGATCATCGAAGCTAAAACGAGATATAGATAGATAGAGCGAGCACGAAAATTTGATTAATCTCTTCTAATCGATAACGTGCATTAACGTACGAGTTTTAACGATCGGAAACGGAAACGTTTAAACCTACCAGACATGTCGATCTGTTCCTCGTTATCGACTTCGCTTTCACCTTCCTGTTCCATCGTCAATTTCTTTTCTATCTTCTCTACTTTATTATTATCATCTTTTTTCAACGTGGATTCTTGAGAGGACAACGTTTCTTGCATGAAATTGCTATCATCCTTGGCTTGTTTGATAGCGGCTACTGGTACCGGTTGTTCGACTATCGGACCTTCATTCTTAACTTCATTTTTAATTTCGTTTTTAATCTCGTTTTTGTCTTCGTTATCAACTAATTCTGTCTCTACTACGTCCTGAAATAAAAACACAAAGTATAAGCTTAACATATAAAATAAATAAATAAATAAATAAATAAATAAAAATAAATAAAATATAAGATTAATATGTAACAAGAGACGCACAGTAAGAATTCGTCGTAGGAATTTTTAAAAAGTTCGACCTTGAGAGATTCGTAAAAAATTTTGTCTTTTTTACCTGTGCTTTCTCTGAACCGTGATCCTTCTTTTCCTCGTTCCTTTCTTCCGATTTACCATTTTTAATGTCATTTTCATGTCCAATTATTTCAGTGGCTTCGCGAATGAGCGGCGAATGCTCAACACCTGGACTCTGCAAAGGCGTCGCCTTTGGTGTTATCCGTGGCGATGCCTTTGCATTCTTTACTAATTTTTCCGTCGGTTTCTTTATCTCGCTTGCTTTAGGCGTAGAAGGTTTCTTTGGAGTACTATGGACCTTTGGCAGTGGTGGCTTTGAATCCTTTGTTAATTTTGCGTCACCTGAGAGATCTAAGAAGAGAATTGCGATATTAATGTTTTATTTTATTTTTTCTTCTTTTCTTTAAGAACACCAAAGAGAAAGAGATAGTATCGTACAGGGAACATAGTATTTACATGTGCAATCTGAAAAAAAATTTTTCAAACATATACGAAGCGAATTTGAACGAAAAGTACATATAAAAAAATAATAAAATGTAAGAAAAAGCAAATGAAAAAAGAGGGAGAGGGAGGGAGAGAGAGAGAGAGAGAAAGAGAAAGAGGGGGAGAGAGGAGAGAGAGAGAGAGAGAGAGAGAGAGAGAGAGAGAGAGAGAGAGAGAGAGAGAGAGAGAGAGAGAGAGATGAAAAGAACAAGGGAAAAAAGGCTTAAAAGATAAAACAAGAAAGAAAGAAAAAAAATTTCGAACGAAACGCTTGACGTGTCATCAGAGTGCGATCGGCGATGTACATACATACGCACGTACTTGAATTCAATGATTCCCTATTTATTCAGACTATCGAACTTTCAGCTTCTGTGTGTGTGTGTATGTGTGTGTGTATGTGAATAAGAAAGTTCGCTAAAAGAGCTTTTCATTCTCTGTGTCGTCTCGCTCGCATAGAAATTCTATAAGTAAAAAGTGTTTCCAATTTCCTCCCAAAAAAAAGAGAGAGAAAAGAGAGAGAGAGAGAGAGAGAAAGAAAAACAGGAAAAAAAGGAAGAAAAAAGCTTCCTATATCTCTTTTGATGCTCCTTTTTTTCTTCTTTTTTTATTTCGAAAGTAAATTCCGATTTTCTACTTTCGACGATGTTTTCTTCGCCACCTTTTTCTTTCATTTTATTTTACTTTTATTTTTATTTGTACTTTCTCGTTCGAAGAGACATTCGTTTATTTGGTTAAGGGCGAGCGAGAAGACTCGGTTAAAGAAAAAATAAGTTAAAAATTTGTGCTCACTGTGTCGCTCTGTGACCGAAACGCCGGTACCGGCGATAGAAGCAGGTCGCGGTCGACGCGGAGCAGCCGTACGAGGACGCAGATTGACGTTACTGCTACCCACGCTGCTGGCACTTTGCTGGCTCATGGAGCTGTGCGGTCGTGATGGGCTGTTCGGTGTCACCTCCCCGCTGCGGATACCTACGCGTACCCACCCAACATCAACATCTCTGACTAACGTATCATTACGCGATAAAGATCTTCGATTTGTGTATAGTGAGGATCAGAAAAGTGATCGTATTTTCTTCTATTATTATCGTTGCTGTTGTTGTTACATAATAACAGTTTGTTATAATAATAAGAATTATTTATAATAATAATTGTTATAATAATAATAATAGTAATATTGTTATCATTATTATTCATTAACATATTACATATAATAATAATAATAATTATTATTATTATTATATAAAATATATATTTTGAATCAAACAAATTGTTAAATGAAATTAGAGAGATAAAATATTTAATGATAATCTTTAAAAAGAACACGTCAAGAATATTTTACTTTAACGCTATGTGAATTATTTCGACGAATGATTAAAAGAAGAATTTATTTATAAGACAATTTTGTTTTATCACCAAATTTTTGTTTTGTATCATAATTCGTTTTATCACGAAAATCGATTGGATGGATTTAACATTCATTCAGATTGCATTTAACTTGCAAAGTTTTTACGAGTTTTAAAAGAGTTAGGAAGATCTTTCGAACATACGATCGACCAAGACTGTAAATTTGTTTATTTAACAAATAAGTAAATTGTTTCTTTTTGAAAACCAAATGATCACTTTTCTTTGTAAAATCAGATATATACATTTATCATCTCACAAATCAGTACTTTATTCGAGTTTTTATCCTTGCGGTTTTTAACTTTCTATCTCCAAAAAAAAAAAAAAAAGTAAGAAGGAAAAACAGGCCACCATCGATCTTTTTAAATATTTGCTTTTCAATCTATCAAAAAATTTTCTTGCTAGAAATATCGTGAGAAGACAAATTCTTTTTTTTTTTAAGGATACTATGGCCTGGTTTTTAAAGTATGACGTGGTTTAAACCACAAACGATCGTTTAATAAAAGTGAGTTAAACGATCTGAAAAGTTTCCTTTTTTTTTTTTTACAAACGAGACGATCGCTTTTATTTTTATTTCATTATCCTTTTCTTTTTTTCTTGTACACTCTTCACATTGTATACGTCGACTATCGCTTTTTTTTTCATAAGCACGAGGAATAAAGATTGAAAATAAGAAACGTAAGGAGAAAATTTTTAAGTGCCAAGCCCCGTCACCAAAATCTAAGCAGATGTGTGCTTAGGAGAAGAATTAAAAAAAAAAAATTCAATCGAACTGACAAAGAAATATATTCGAAAATTATTCGTGTTACTTACAAACTTTTGTATCGTTGTTATTTATCGTTCCTCGATTTTATGTCTGTTTAATTTGAATCGATTATTAGCAAAATAAGCTCTAATATTCGATTACATTATTTTCATACGATTTATCGCAAAAATCAAGTGAACGTATAATGATATAAGGGAAACGAATTAGAAAAAAAAATGAATTAGAAAAATTAAAAAGCAAATAACGTAAAAGATAATCAAATAAAAAGAATAACGTCGGATATTGCACACTAAATACAAATAAATATATATATATATATATATATATATACATATATAAATACATACATACATACATACATATATATATATATATACACATGTATAAGTTAGCATTAAACTTTCTAAGAAATGACGTACGTGTCAAGGCCAATAGATATAAAACAAAGAATGTTTAATATAAATTTATGTTAGTGTCACTTTCAATCATTTTAAATCTATCAGAAATGTTTAGACTCGACAATAGTACGAATTGGTGCGATACGCTAGAATTCTTCTTCTAACGATTACAAATTTGATATACTTTATTGTCGTCACCTAAGGAATGCAATAATGTGGTCGATGACACGACGTCATGACATATCATGCCATTTGAAAGGGAGTAAACATTTGAAATAAAGGATTTGGCTACGAAGTGGAGGTGTCAGCACTTACCCCAGAACCGTATCAAGAGTTGATCGATTATTTTCTAACACACACATACATATATATATAGGTGTGTGTCTATATATATATATATATATATATGTATGTATATATTACCTCGCAGAGTAAAACATTCTGAGATAGAAATAGATAGAAAGAAGAGACAGAGCTTAGATAGATTTAGTATTTGAAATATAAAAGATGTTTTTAGCTTACCAAATGTGAATTAGAGCGTACCTTCACCACGTTGATATTGAAAAAGCTGACGAGAGAACTTTGGTGCCTTGATAGGAGCACTATGTCAATCAATATTCGAACAAATGGTGCAAGCATCGTGTTATTGCGTGCTTCTCTTTTTTTTTTACATTAACTAGATACATTTAATCAATGACAAAAGAAGAAGGGAAATTTACGTAGCAATGAAATAAAGACGTCTATTAGAGCGTGTCAAAGTTAAGATCATTAGATAAATAGATAGACAGAGATAGATAGACAGAGAAAGAGAGTAAAAGAGAAAGAAAGAGAGAGCAAAAAACAGCATAATAGAGGAGAATGCAGGGCAATCGTTCGATCATTGTTTATTGATTTACAACGGCTCCATGTTTTGTACATGCAAGCGCGCACTCAACTCCCGATCATGAAATTTTCTATAAGGGGAAAAAGGAAGAAAGAAATAAAAAAGAGAGAGAGAGAGAGAGAAAGAGAGAAATAAAATAAAACGAGAAAAAGAAAAGGAAGAAAAAGAAGCAATAAAATATATCGTAAAGAGAGAGATAGAGAGAGATAAAGAGATAGAGAGAAATATCTTCTCGCTTAAAAAATGTCGTCGATCGAATTGTAAATATCAAATAATTGTAAATCGAGATAGAATTCGGGAGTTGAGCGCACGAGGACGTGATTACCTTGCTGCTGTTGATTGTGAAGCTCACGAGCCTTTCGACGCAATCTTTCAGCCCTGGTAGGTCTCGGCATCGGAACTGCACCCGGCAATGTACCCATGCTACGAGAATTATCCGAGCGCTTAAGGCTCTTGCTTCCTGAGGCAGCAGCCAAGTGCGACATGCTGCGACTCATGCTAGAACCACTGAGAGGCTGACTTTGCTGTTCCGTCAATGTACTAAGCTCTGTCGGACGTTTCCTAGGCTGAGATAGCTGGTCCAGTCTCGACATCGAGTAAGTCCTACCTGGGGAACGTGCGAAGGCCTTGGCCGAGGAGCTACGTCCGGACGTCGGTGGTCCATCACGGGGTGATGGTATCGTCGGCATCAGGTCTGTACGTCTCCTGTTCACTCGAAGATAGACCGAACTGGGTGTTCCTGGTGTTCCGTCGCTATCCTCACCTAAAAACACGGTAACACAACTAATTTCATTTGAAATTAACATGTCGAATCAAATCCGGCAATCGCCGCATCGCCGTACGAAATAAAATAAAATTCTGAGAAAAAGAAAGAGAGAAAGAAAGAGAGAGAGAGAGAGAGAGGGAGAAAGAGAGAGAGAAAGAAAGAAAGAGAATTATCGATTGACGATTCCCTTTCTTCAAGGTTTGTTGTAACGACGACAACATGCCCTTGGACACGACGGTGTACCGTCTTATTTTTTAAATTCCTTCCTTTCCTTTTCCTTTTTTTTCGTTCCGTTGTTCGTGCGACACACGAAGATAATATACAAAAAATATATATATATATGTATATGTATATAAAGAAAAATTAACAGAAGGAAATTATACAGAAACACGACACAGTGCTCTTTGCACTCACACAGAAATACAATTTCTTATCATGCCACGATTCTTCGGCCTTTTTCTCTCTCCAACGCTCGCGCGATATCCTCCTTGCGACAGGCAATATAAGCGACTACTACGTGTTGTGTTCACACACGTACGAAAGAAAGTCTCCGTCGTCGTCGTCGTCGTCGTCGTCATCGTCATCGTCGTTGTAGTCGTCGCCACATAGTCTCATCGTATCGTAGTCGTCGTCGTAGTCGTTGGCTAGTGCGCGGTGTATACATCCCACACATTAATCGATACTTCGCTAGCGCGACTCTCCGTCCAAGCGATTTTATTATTCTAACGTCAGCCGTTGTCCGTGGTGCAATCGAAAGCCATGCGTGCAAGGCAAAGAGAGGAAAGCAGCAAGCAATACCAAAGCGAGCGAGCGATCAATCCCACCGACGACGGAATTTGCTATACCAAGCGTGGTTAGCAACATGGAGACGATTTCTAAACGAATATATTTAATCTAACTACTTTGCTCATAGTGACAAATCAAAAGTTTCCTAAAAATATAAAGAGAAGAAAAACAAATATATATGTATTGCGATCGTTGTTGTCGTTGTTGTTGTTGCTGTTGGTGTGATTTAATGTGCGAATGAAAAAACGAAGGGAGGAACTGATGATTCAAAGATTAATACGATATACTACTCCTAAGTAATACATTTTCTTCGGACTTTTATATTTTCTACTCGACACCTATATCTACATCTTCTTCATCGAACAGTATCACTATCGTTTGTGAGTATTCGATGGTTTTTTTTTTCTTTTTGTATATGTGTACGTACATAGATGTAAAATTCTATGATAGTACATTGATTGAAAAGAGTGTGCATTCCTTGTATAAATAATAGAAACAAATAAATAAATAAAACGCAATAGTGTGTACATTGATTGTGTGCATATATGTGTACGTGTATGTATGCATGTATGTTTGCAGGTAATAATAAAACGAACATGCTGGAGTGTACGTACATATTTGTACGAACAATAACTGCGGGAGACAATCGAACGAGCGAGTGTTAATAAGTGAGCAGACAATGATCGACAAATCAATTAGAGACACAACAGAAAGAGATAGAAATAAAGATAGATAGATAGATAGATAGATAGAAAAAGATAGAGAGATAGAGAGCGTGAAAGAAAGAGAAAGAGCGTATTCCCGTGTCGCAGACTTCCGGCTTCGGGACTCACCACTGACAGCCCGCTGAATCATTGGACGCCTAGTATCGTTATCAGACTTATCATCGATGGCAAAGATGTCTGTAGTAGGAGGCAGAGAGAGGCTGGCTCTCTTATGTTTGCCAGGGGTTAAGGGAGGATCGGGGCTAGAATTCCAATTGAACACCTCGTACATGGACGAGGACATTCTCATATCTGCAAACAAACCATCCAACTCTGGAACATTAGCTATACTTCGAACGACTCTCGCGAAGAATGGTATAGTAGCAGTAGTAAAAGTAGTAGTAGTAGTAGTAGTAGTAGTAAGTAGTAGTAAGTAGTAGTAGTAGTAAGTAGTAATAGCAGCAGCAGCAGTAGTAATAGTAGTAGTAGTAGTAGTAGTAGTAGTAGTAGTAGTAGTAGTAGTAGTAGTAGTAGTAGTAGTAGTTGTAGAGTAGGAGTAATAGTAATAGTGTAATAGTAATAGCAATATAGCAATAGTTGTGGTAAAGTAGCGAGAAAAAATAAAATATTTACTTATAGTGACATTTGTTGACAACATAATAGCTCCGATTAGATACAGTGCGATTTGAATATTATAGATATATCTATCTATATATTAAATTTTCTATATAAAAGCAACGTATTACATTTAATACATCGATGTCAGATCGTAAGAACCATCACCAATAAAGACGATAAGTGTATAGATACCGCAGTTAGCAAAGGAGATAGATTGCTAAAGCTTCTGCTATCGTAAATTATACTCTTTCTGTCCGTTAAAGTCTTGTCGACGGTTATCCGTTAACATAAATCTCTTTAAAATGCTACAACGTCCCTCGCTGCGAAAACGTTTACGGAACAATTACAAAGTCAGACCCGTCCCGCGTTACGACGCTTATATACGTCTAAACTAAACTTCGAGCTAGGAATCTCTTAGCTTAGGCGTGTAGAACAAACAAATTTTGGGGAAACTAAACGTTATAAAGTGATTATAATAACTAACTGAGTCAAACTATAAGCAATTTTAACTCGTTGAATGAGAAATAAATAATATGTTTATTATTATTTGTTTATGTTGATTCGTTTTTTTTTTTACGAATATCATCTTCTTCTTGCCAATTTATTCATTCATTATATATATATATATTTTTTTTTTTACTGAAATAATATAATGCGAAACAACGTAAAGAAGAATTTAGCTGACGTAACGAATATAATACGGCAGAGTTGTGTTAAAGAAAAAAATGCAATTGCACTGCTGCTCGCAGGTGCATCCGTGCATTTGCAGGGAAAATAAAGATCGTAACAAGTTAGTTTTCTCTTGGTAAACCGTGCACCAAACTTTTTTTTCTTTCTTCCTTCCTTCCTTCCTTCCTTCCTTCCACTTTTGCTTAGAAAAGTGTTATAGTCTGGCCCAGTTATGTGAATCGCCCTGCGCTTTTTTATAGCGAAAAAAATCTCAAGATATCTACTTTAAATTCATAGCTACGATTTTTGCACTATATCCGTGATTATCTATTAAACGTAAAAAGACTAATTACGAGTATACGTGTATGTAAAACGTAAAAATGAATATCGTAAAAACGTCTACAGTTATATACGTATGTTTGTATGTATATATGTATGTATCTATACATATTACATGTATTATATGTATATCGTGAATTCGTGTAAGTAGAATAGCGAAATATCTAATAACGAATTTTTCTTCATGCTTCATCCTATTATTTTCTAATCTTTGACCCCGTCGTTCGATGAATACGATACTTGTACGAAGGAAAGGAACGCGAATGGTATCTTTGAAACAACGCGGAACTAATCGTTCTTTTATCGAGGGTTCACGCGAACGAGCACGGTATTCATCGTACGAGAGGTAACTTCTCTATGGATTACCTCTTGTACTATATATATATGTATATGTATATGTATATATATATATATATATATATATATATATATATATATATACATTTACATGAAACTAACGTGATCGTGAGAAACTATCTTCGAAACTTTCAACTAAAATCTAATCGATAAATGTAACCTTCTTTATATTTTCTTTCCTCTTCTAACTTCTTAATTACGATTACGAACATAGCAGAAGAGAAAAGAAACGATTTTTCAAAAATGAAGAAATCATGTTACACATGTATGTTCTTTCTAATCCGCTAATACAATGATAGTATACGTATATCTATAAAATAAAAATGATATAAAAGAGAAAGGAGGGGAATAAGAAAAACAGGAAAAGAATATTGTAATCTAAGCGTTCATTGCGATTTAAAAGCGATCGAAAAGATGATCGAATTCGTCCTACGGATTCTTACATTTATGATTGATAGTGATATCGTTCGTTATCGATTAAAGTATCAATCTTCTTTTAATGATATTTGTAATATTTGGAAAATCGAAAAGATGACAAGAGAAATGAATGGTGATATATGATATATGACAATATTCGAGTCGTTATTATAATTTGGTGTCTTATAAAATTGTTGGTGCGTGTAAGTACATGCGTAACGCGATGCAGGATCGTATGTGGAATTTCTAATAGAAATAAAAGAAACGATAGAAAGTTCTACAAAGCGAACGACGACGAGTAATTGAAGCAACGACAAACTAAGCGACATTGTGGTTCTTCGAGATACAGCGACTAATAAAAAGATTGAAAATTTTCAATTAAACGTACAGACGCACGTAAAGAAAAAGATAATTGATAATTTTATATAAATATATATATATATATAAACAAAAAGTCGCTGTATCTATCAGATTAAAGACGATTCGAGTAACACTTGTCTAGAACTAGAGCACAGAGAGACAACATTCTTGCAATCAAACATTAAATAGCTCGTATATGTCTGTATATATGTAAGTTATTATTTCACTATCAAAACTAAATGCTTCGATCCGAGAGAAAGATATCTTATCTATCGTCACGCTTGTATTTCGCGAACGCGTCGTCAACGATTCGGGTACAACGAACTACTAATCAAATCACTTTGACTTTCTATCTTTCTAAATAATATCACAAACGATCTACGTAGTACGCTTTTACTCGCTTTCTCGTAAATACGATATAAACAAACAGACAAAAAAAAAGCAATAAGAGATCACGCGTCGTATACACTGAGATTACTCATAGTGAAGATAATACACCATGAAAGAATATCCTTGAAATCGTATTACGAGGTTTTTGAAGGACAATGATTTCTTTCGAATAATAATAAATCGATACTACGAAATAACGTTTGACCATTCGTATATCTTGATCGTAGGATGATATTAAGGATGATTTGTATATTGTCGGACAGAACATCGTTTGTTCTCGTAATAATATTTCTTTCTTCTTTTTTTTTCTTTTTTCGTAGAAAATCGTATACAAAGATAGTTCGATAATTATATAATATATGTGAAAATATACATATATACATATATATATGTATGTATGTATAAAATAATTAATTGCGTGCGTGAAAAAGAATGACTTACCTTCGCCGGGCTTTCTGTCGAGTCCACCGGCGGAAGTAGCTCTTTTCTTGCTGCCATCGAGTTCTCTTTCGGAGGATCTCCTGGTCAAAGGCTGAGCCGCTGAAAACATCATGACGTTGGTCGTCGAAGTGGCTCTGCGTGTACCCCAGAAGGTCGAACCACCGGTATCAGCTGGCTCCAACATTCGTGGTGTCGAACTGCCGAACGCAAAAACGATGTGCGATCTCTCATTCTTCTTCTTTGCCTCGATGCGTGCCTCCCTCTCCTGATTCTTTCGGAGGATAGCCTCCCGCCTTTCTCGCTCTGCCTCGCATATCAATCGTTTCCTTTCTTCTACCTGGTTCCGTCTAAAATTATGTTCGTCGAGAAGAAAAATAAGAAGAGAAAAGAAACAAAATAAAATGTAAGACAATGAATGTATTAATAATAAACGTGCTTTGTGTATAATAATTTGTAACTTTTATAATTCGTTATCTATAGAATAATCTTATATTTTTATCACCTTTGTTCTTATGCATTTTGTATATTTTTTTTTCTTGTTTATTTAATATATTATTATAATAAAGTTTTCTCTTGTAAAATAAATGAAACGATCAAGATAGACATCGTTTGTTAATTATCGTACAATAATCATCGCGACCATTCTTTTTCTTGTTTTTAGTCTACAAGATCGTCTTTTTCTTCTCCTTCGGCTTCTTTTCTCTTCTTTTCTCTCCTTTCGGTATATTTATATTCTCTGATACGTGTATATCTCAAATTTTATATAAGCACGACGGAGTTTGCGGTAATTTACTAGGCTTCTCCACGACGGTAAAACAGTTTAGAATGATGTCACGCTAACGAGGTCAAACTTATAACCACGTTGATCTTATAATCTCATAATGCATCGTTAAAACACGCTGAGCTATACTGATTTTGCACGGGTCTAACTAAGGTGACATTATTATTTATGCGATATTCGCGGCGTGCGCGCAATTTTCTAATTTACATCACGAGAACCTATCGATACGTCGATACACTTCGATCGCATATTTCTATTTTAAGCATATCCTATCTTTCTTCCTCTCTTTCTCTGAAAAACGTCTGAACGATTAAAGAAAGATATAACCGATTTGTGAAAATATTAAAATTCAACCTAACTGAATTAACGATAAATCTAAAAAATAAAAACTAAAACGATCGCGAGTCTTTATTAAATTTCTTTCTTTAAAAGTATATCAAAGAAAAAAATTTTATAAAATAAGAAACTATGACAAGAAGAAAGATAAAATTTTAATTTTTGTTTAAAAAAAAAAATCTGAGTTTCTTGTTTAAATTATATATTTGCATAATTATTCATTTTTTAATAAATCTCTACGCTCGATAGATATCACCGATTTGCTTAGCAAAAATATAAAAATCGATCTTACGTGATTATTATTATTATTATTATTATTACTATTACTCGATCTTGATCAATCGATTTGAACGAGAAACAAAATGGATAGAATCTAAATTCTTTTATTCTTTTTTTTTCTTCCTCAAATAATTATTTTCTTTAATTTCACACTGTACCAGAGATGAGTGATTAAGAAGACGACGTTGGAATTAACAGATGTACGTGCATCTTTCGAAGAATTCATTTCAACTGGGTAACCGGATAAGGAAAATGATAAAAAGAGAAACTTTAGAGTCAAACCTGTCATTATCTCGTGACCTCAGCTCGTCGATGCGTCTTCGACGTTCCTCCTCTCGCTGCTCCCGAAAACGTTGGGCGGCGAGTGCCTGTTGTCTCAGCTCTTCCAGCTTCCGTTGTCGTTCTTCGTTCTGCCTTTCACGGACGAGCCTCGCCCTGTCAACATCTTTCGCACTTCCCGTCGAGTCTCGTGCTGTCAACAATTTTTCAAAAATTATCAATACGTTCCTTCCTTCCTTATTTATTTCCTTTCTTTTTTTTTCTTCTCTTTTTTTCCTTTATTATTTTATTTCCGCCATAGAGAAGACAAACATACATACATACATTTACTAAATCACTCACAATACATTACGTGTATTACGTGACAGACGATTTTCAATATCGAAAAAGAACTTTATTTTTTTTTAAACAAACAATTCACCTACGACTTTGAAGATTAATTACAAAAATTATTTTGTTTTTTTTTTGTATTTATTTTTCGAGAAACATTTCGTCAGTTAAATATTTCGTGTATTAGTGGACTAACCGCTGTCCACTAATTTGTTCCATCTGTCATGCACATCACTGTAAATATACGTATATATATATATATATATATATATATATATATATATGTATGTATATATATATGTATGTATATATATGTATATATATGTATATATGTATGTATATACATCATATATATACATATACATATATATATATACACATATATATTCTCTCGACCGTAAATAAACGATGAAAATTAGTCAGCGTCGCGAGAACCGGACTAATAATTCGCTTCCTCTTCCACCCTCTTCCCATTTACACAACCCCTTCGTAAATTCTCATAGTTAACTACATAGAGACAGAGAGAACGATACAGACAGAAACAGAAAGAGAGAAAAAAAAAGAGAAACAGAGTAAGAGAGAGAGAGAGATAGAGAGAGAGAGAGAGAGAAATAGAGAGAGAGAGAGAGTGAGAGAGAGAGACAAAGAGAAAGAAAATAAAAGAAAAATTCGAAAACGAACATACGTCGCGTGATTGATAGTGCGATGACAAAAGCACGAGCACGCGCGAACGATCGAAGGAATTATGATCGAAGCAATTAAATAAAAAAGAAATATGATAAGCTTCTTTTTCGAGTGAGATAAAAAAGAGAGAAAGACAGAGAGAGAGAGAGAGAGAGAGAGAGAGAGAGAGAGAGAGAGAGAGACATATAACAGAGACAAAAAAACTGATAAAACAGACAAAGGAAGAAAGAGGAAAAGATACAAAGAGAAAAAGACAAAAAGAAAGAGAGAAAGACAGAGAAAAAGATACAGAGAGAGAGAGAAAGAGAGAGAGAAAAGAAAGAGAAAAAGAGAAATGGATTTATTATCTGAAATCACAGCGGAAAATAAAAAGAAACGGGAAAACACGAGGCGTTGAACGCAGAAAGCCCTTGAAAACGTGATACCTTCGTTCTCGTCAGGACGATCGTCGTCGAGGGAGTCCTCATCGTAGAGACTTCGGCGGCGCTTCACATCTGCCGAGAAGAAAGCGAGAAATATGTGCGAGCACATATGTGAGATATTCGTACATATATGACCAGGCGTTGTTGAAATTTGTTTTGGTCTTGTTATTCGTTTCTTTGAAACATTTTATTATTGAAACGTTATCGTTGTAATTGTTGTTATGTTTGTTGTTGTTGTTGTTGTTGTTGCTGTTGTTATTGATGTTTTTGGTTTTCTAATTCTTTCTAAGGAAAATTAAGGCATGCATGCTCACAGCAGACGTATCGTTCATAAATGCAATAAGCACAAACGTGTTTCACGTGGATCTTTTTTCTTTGCGCGTTGTCGTTTTTTTTTTTTTTTTTTATAACTACGAAACATTTCGAAAATTTTCGATTCTTTTTTGATTTTTTATTTTTCTATTAATCGTCTCTCTTTGTATATTATTTACGCGAATATTGAATTTCGTATTGAACAACGTATGTACGTTCCATTACGAGATGGAAAAAAAAATATATATATATATGTGTTTGAGAGGTTTTATCAATCGATTTTTTTTTCCTTTTCTTTTTTTAAAATTCAACGAGCAAATTTTCTTCTACCACCATATCATTCTCAAATTAAATTAACGTCTAATCAAAAAAAAAAAAGGAAGAAAAAAGAAAAAAAAGGAGAAAAGAAAAAATTTCCATAGGTCGTTCGAGCCCTTTCGTTCGTGATTAACCTTCGCTTTAATCGTTCGTCGTTCAGTATACACACCGTGCCCGATTGAATTAAATTCAGTTCTAAGGTACGACGTGCATACGTCCCTCCTCGGTCATTTCGATCAACACAACACGAACGCGTATTCGAAATTGGTAGCTCGTTGTTAGAGCCGTACGTAACAACGAGATTGATATTGAGTTTACACGTAAAATCAATCAAAAGGTTAGCTTCAATTTGTTAAGCACACACCCACACACGACAGCAAATCGCATTATTGTTGTTTGTTGGTTGTTGTCGTTGCTGTTATTATTATTATTATTATTATTATTATCATCATCATCTTTATTATTATCGAAGAAACACGAATACTCTGTCCAAACTTGTTGTTCGTGATTATAAGAAAAGTAAACGTTCGATAGTAATCAGGCTTACTCTCGATATAATGCAAAATAGAAGGGAGAGATTATTTCAAATTCAAACGTGATTACTGTTAATCTCGCTTACGAAATTACGCGTGGTAATGAAATTTCGTGCAGATGTTTAAATTCTCTCGGTATCGGCCGAACGCACACACAATCTGACATGTATTTACCGTTCCGATGATTATCTGGAAAATTGTGAGTACCACTGTCACCTCCTATCTGGGCGAACCAATGCATTGTTTCTTCTGCGGAATAGAAATCAGTCATCACAGGAATATGAAAAATTTTAATATTTCTTCCCTCGGCCTCTAAGAATCGATTTCATTTTCTTCGATATTTAATCATAATCGAAATACATATATATTAATCGAACTGTGCGATATTTTAATACAAAAATCTCTACGTTTGAACACGATCTTTAATAATATATCTTCTTTAAATATGATAGTGGATTACGATAAATTAAATCGAATTAAATTGAAAAAATGTATGAACAATCGCTGAAAAACAGAAAAGTTGTTCGTTTCTATCGGATTCCGTTCGAATTAATTTACTTTTTTTTTTTTCTTATTCCGTACGTTTTTCTCTCGTATTCGATCTTTAAATCGTTATTTTCTCGGGTGTTTCTCTCGTATATAATCTTTCGCCGAGTAATAGTACTTGGACTTGGTCTTGGTATTATCATCCCCGACGATAGTCGTCGGTGTTTTCTTTGTCACTACGGTTCAAATTATCGTTTTGCTAGCGAGTACGGTGGAAAGGAGAGAAGAAAAAAAAAGAAAAGAAAAAAAAGAAAGGAAAAATACAAAAAAAAAAAAGCCGAGGGCTCTCGAGGGCCTACGACGAAGAAAAAGATAGAGAAAGATAGTAATACACGTGTAGGCTCCGTTAATCTTCGTCGCCTGAAAGTGGGTCGAAAAACAATGAGAGTCCAGTCTTTTCATCTGTTTTCGCAGGTTGTGCGCTCGAAATAGAATTTTAATGAGAAGGAAACTCAATGGTCATTGTCGATTGCGCGACAGCTTCGAACACAATGCCCATTACTTTTCTTTCCTTGAGTAAGTTTATACACCCTCTTCAAGATAACGCGTTCAATACTTTCCCCTTACAACCATAAGACCTACAACCATAAGAAAATCTCCTTCCTTTGATCTCTGTCGACATTGGAAAGTCGTAAATTTTTCAATAAACTACTACACCATACATTTTATACCTTTCTTTCTTCCTTTTTTCTTTTCTTTTCCCTTTTGTTCTGTTTTCTTTTTTCTTTTTTATAAATAAAACATACATCAAAATAACTGTAAATCTAGTCTAATACAAGGTATACGCTATAACGCTATTTGATTAAAAGGCTTATTTAACAAAAAAGAAATGGAATTTGTTCTTTTTAGAATTTTGTTTCTCGAGTGTGAAACTATTGAAGCAAATAATGGACATACTGATCTGTGGGAAATTAACTCGAGGTGTTAACGAACAGAGAAAGAGAGAGAGAGAGAGAAAGAGAAAGAGAGAGAGAGAAAGAGAGAAAGAGAGAGAGAGAGAGAGAGAGAGAGAGAGAGAAGAGAAAAAAGAAAAGAACACGTTTGAGTGTTCGCGCGAGAAATTTTCCGCAAACTTTACCGATCTTTCGTAACTTCTACCTCTTCGTTCTTCCCTCTCGAAATGCCAAGGAAAACAATGAAAACAAGAGAGAAGACGGCGAGAAACTTTTGCTTCGTTCTTCTTCTCCACCTTCTATTTTCTTCCGTACGGATCGTTCGTATTTTTAGCGGGACAATAATGTTCGCATGGGATTCAGCTTTGTTCGTTCGAAGAGAACACTGTTACGCAAAGAGGATGTCGTACCGGCATTTTGCGATTTGAAGTAACGAAGAAACGTGAGAGATGCAATGGTGATCCTTTCTCGAGAAATTCTTAGTGCGTTTTTTCGAGAGTTTGTAAAGGGCGAGAAGGATACGTGTTTCTTTGACCTTTTCCCTCATCCTTATATTTACTTCTTTTGAAATTTTCTCTTTCTTTTTTTTTCTTTATATATATATATATATATATATATATATATATATATATCTTTCTTTCTTTTATGATACTGATATTTTTCAACAGAACGTAGGATATATAAAAGATCGAATCGAAATTGCTTTGAATAAAGGAGAACTATATATATATATATATATATATATATATATATATATATATATATATATATATATACATATATATATGTGTGTATATGTATATGTACATGTATATGTATATGTATATAAATACACGGATAAAATCGGCAGGCAAAAAGGTACAAATAGGGTAGCAAAAATATTTTATAAATTATGTGACGACGACGTTTGTGCTCGTGCATGAAATATGAGTGTCGATTGCGAAAGAAGACAATAATAAATAAATAAATAAAATTAAAAACCGGATAGCTAATAATCAAACCGTAGAAAGAAATCGAAGCGAACAAAAAAAAAATAATTCTAATGAGAGAAGCCGTGGGGTGTATCAATGAAGAGAAAGATAGAACGAATATAATATAATCGAACGTTAAATGTTTTCAAGCATCATTTTTAACGACGAATCTAGTTTGTTTACTTGCTTACCCTTCGTGAGAGAGTGGCGATTGTGTGCAGAACTGGTCCTTTGGTTAATTTCCTCAGAAGCGGCTCCAGCTGAAAGAAAAAAGAAAAACAAAAATATTCCCTTAGTTCTCTTACTATCGTAGACGAATACATAAAATCGAAGATCCATATTGAATGTATCTCTATTACGTTTAAAACGACGACGTTTTATAATTTAAAATCAAAATCGATGAGATCATCTTTTAGAACGAAACGTTGAAAATAATAGATGCGTAACGAAGGTTACGAAGACGATGTTAACTGTTTTATAGGAAAAGTAAGTTAATGTCCGTATCATGGTGCAAAGCTTGACGGAAAAAGCTCGTTGGGTAGCGTCTTCGTTATACTCTCGAAACGTTCGCTAATCAATTTCGAACGTTCACAAGGATTTCTCTTTGATGTCTCATTAACGAGACAAAAGGGCACGACATCGCTTTAGTTCGCCTCGTCGCGGTCTTCGCGTCCGTAAAATTTTAATTTAATAAAAATAGAGACCGCACCTTTCTATTATCTAAATAATTTTTCGTCTTCGACGTTATTAACTGACTCCTTTTCCATCGTTGATCTAATTAAAACAAATATTTGATCTAAAGAGAGAAAACGTTTTCTCACTTTTCAGTCGAAATACGAGCACGTCGACAAACTCTCCGAAGCGTGTCTCGAAGACTGAATGCTCGTTCATACATTAATAAATATCACAGGGTTTATACCGAACGTGTGTTTCGTAATAACACAATAATAATTCTACGAATTATAGGTATGTTTATTTGAGAGAGACGATCGACATTCTAATGATCTTGAAACTCAAAGAACATAACAACAATCGGAGATGTTGACATCGTCGGATATGATAACATTTTAAATGCGTTTTACGTTCTAATTAGACTAACAATAGTAATCGTATATAAACAATGCTAATTTCTTCGTCAGAATGAAACAACGTCGATAAGAATTGTTGACCGTGAAGCTTAAAAAAAAAAGAAAGAAAAGAAAAGAAAACGACGATATTGTTGATAACGACGATAATGTTAATAACGGTGATCAAAGTTATATGTAACAGAATGGTATAGAAAGTTTTCGCATCGAAAATAAGGTATCGCATCACGTTCGAGATGAATTCTTTGTCACGGATCCTCGAGTACGTGTATATCAAAGGAAGGGATCGTTAGTCTCGGCGCAATGAATATGCATATTTGTTTTTTAATCCATAGGGAATCGCGTATCGCGTCAAGTACAAAAAAGAAAGAAGAAAAAAAAAAGAAAAAGAACACGAAAATCTCTGTGAGTCGAGACGAGCTCGTGAAAATTATACGAAGATACGATGTTAGTTAGCCTTTCGCACGACTAATTATCCTTCTTACTTGGAACTCTTTAAATCGATCTATTTTACTTCGTGGAAGGAAAGAAAAGGAAAACGAGAAAAAAAGAAAGAGAGAGAGAGAGAGAGGAAAAAACGATCGCGATAACGCATGAACGCAACGATTCGAAACGTCCGATAATTCCAAGTTGGTCTAAGTTCTCGTGAACAGTGAAAAGTTACAACTAAGAAAGGAAAGAGGAAGAAAACTTTTCCTGAAAGTTTCTTTTACGTTTTCCAAAAAGCAACGACGAGAATCGGATCGTAAAAGGCTCGGCGTTTCTATCGTTTCTCGACTAACCGATCTACGTGTACATAGCTCGTTTCATTTATATTTCTCTCCTTTTATCGAGAATTAACATAAGCTCGTTGTAGTTTATACCTTTTCTAAGGTACATCGAATCGAGATTCCCGTTCGGAGAACGTGTATAAATCCGAGCATAGATATATATGTAGATATATATACTTAAGTATATACGTTAAGTCCTCGTCGTAAGCTTTAGTATTTCTTTTTCATCGTTTTATTTCTTTTTTCTTTTATTTCGTTTCTTTTTTTTTTCTCCCTCTCTCTCTCTCTTTTTTTGAAGAAGAATCAAATCGGAAAGTCGTAAGAAAACTTCGATAAATAGATATGATCGATCGATCGATCGGATTTCGCGATTAATTATTCAGAAATATCCGAGAACGACAAAGCTTCTGTCGAAAACGTTAACGATAATAATGATAAGTGATGGATCGATCGATAAGAAACGCTTATATTTTGTCGTTCGTTCATTCATTCGTTCGTTCTTCTTCTCTTTTCTTCCTTCCTTCCTTCCTTCCTTCCTTCCTTCTCGTTTTCCTGCTAATAGCTCGTTTTATAGGTGGCTCCTTCGAGACGGCAAGCATTATCGCTATCCCAGAGACCCTCCTAACTGAAAATCCACGCTATTAAAACGTCACAGACGAGGAACATCGTATCGAGATAATGGGAATGGAAAAAGCTCTGACGACGCGATGAATATCAAATTGTAATTTTGTGACAGGAAGCAGTAGCCACCACCAAGTCTTTGGCAAATGTACTCCAAAATTCATTTTCCCATCTTCCATTAACGTCAATTTTATGGATATAGATATATAGAGCGATGCTTAATTATATGGGTTACAAGCTTCACAAGATGACAGAACTCGTTGGAAAAAGAAAGAAAGAAAGGAGGAAAGAAAGAAAAAGAAAGAATGAAAAAAAAAGAAACGAGGAAATAAATAACGAAAAAACGAAAAAGGTCTTGAAAGTGATTCATCGGAAAAATAGTTTCGTATCGTGATCATCATGATAGGATAATCAGTTATTTCTGTAACGTGCTTTTTAACGTAGATATATCAAAGTCGTAGATATAGTCGAAATAATAAAAACTTTCTCGTGTGCACCAGGGGAAAAAAAAGTAAAAAATAGGTCAGGATGAAACCAGCACGTTCTTACTTGGGTCTCATCGATGAGTTTTCTCGTCAGAGAGAAAATAAAGGATCTAGCTAGAGGATTCTGAACTAACGCTATGCTGAAAGAAACGAAAATGAAAAAAAAGAAAAAGAAAAAGAAAAAAGAAAAAGAAAAAAAGAAAAAGTGAAAAATATACGTGCATTCTCTCTCTCTCTCTCTCTCTCTTTCTCTCTCACACACACACACACAAATATACACATTTCTCTCATGGACTCTCTTGAATTTTTCGAAACAAAAGCAGGCTTATCCAACGACCAACGGAAGTAGACCTTCCATCGTATCGGACCGAATCCTCCTATTTCGCACTCCGCTCGACTCATCAATGGGTCTGTGTACATATTCACGAGTAACTAAAATCTATATGTATATATGTATATATCTGCATGTGTGTGTGTGTAACTACTCATACACACGTTCGTGATAACATATTTCTCTCTTTTTCTCTCTCTCTCTTTTCCTCTCTCTATCTCTGTCTCTATCTCTCTCTCTTTTTCCTCAGAGTAAAAGGAGCGCTTCCTGCCGGCATGCACCACGTGCACGGCAATATTCGCGGATTTCCTTTAAATGACTAGCAAATCTCGAGGATAGGAAGAGATAGAGAGAGAAAGCGAGAGAGAAAAGAGAGAGAGAGAGAGAGAGAGAGAAAAAAATATTAGAAAAAGTTACCGGGTATCGCTATCGAGAAAAAGCGCAGTTGCATCTGCCGAGCGTGTTTCGCATTTGGATTACGATCAAAAACGCACCTGCAGTGAGAGATTTACGTGATATCGAGTTCAAGAATATTAACGAGAACGTAAGACACGATACTCTCCGTTTCTTATCTTCAATCTGCGGAATATTAAAACAACTTCGTATATTCGTATCTGTCATACGATAGTATCCATAAGATGAATATAAATCATTTTTAAATAACTAATAAGGTTGCTCGAGCGCAAAGAAAAAAATCTCTTCAAACGAAACGAATCGATCGATATATAATATATTTTCTCTTATCATTGTAAAATAAAGAAAGGAAATCTTATCGGGAATAAGAAAGGAGAGAAAAAGGAAAAGAAGAAGACGATGAAGAAGGGGTAGTTTACCTATTATTCGAATACCAAACTACAAAGGTTCTTTTTCTCTTGTTCTCTTTCTTCTTTCGTGTCGCATTCTCTTTGTCGCGGACTCCTTGGCGGATTTCAATTGGCAAAACTACCACCGAGAGAAATTTTTTTTTTCTTGCGGACGTATCGCCACTAAAAGTGAACAAAAAAAAGGAGGCTCGGTCTACGAACGAAAAAAAGAAAGAAAGCAAGAAAGAAAGAAAGAAAAAGAAAGAAGAGAAAAAAGAGAAATAGGTCGACCGATTAGAAAGAACGGTATGTTGTACTTATGCTTATTCTTTTTTACAATGGATAGGTGATTCCTTTCATCGATCGCATAGATGATGAGCTAGTTCGATGAGTCCTTTGATTTTTTTCTCTCTTTCTTTTTTTTATTTTTTATTTTTTATTTTCTGTCTGTTCGAAATAAAAATAAATACTTGCATCGATGATCCTTTCTATTTCCCCCTATTGGAATTTCTCTATTCGAACGATTTTAAGTCAATGTTAACCTCACGAATTTCGAGAACGACGTTTCGCCGCAATTACCTGGGGTGAATGGATACGTTGAAGAAGACAAACGATCTTAATCCGATATACCGTGCGAGAATTCGAGATATTCTCCGACTAATCTCCCGGATGCAACGACAAATGGTGCATTGTCCGACGTCGCATTCCATTTACAAGAACGGTCGTAGCGAGTCACAGACGACCCTCGATATAATTCCTAGGACGATTGTTTTCCCCTAGGCAAGGACGATTCCAAAGGAAGATACTAACGAGCCTCACAATTAGCTTCGTGAAAGTCGATATAACCAACGTAATTCTTCTATCTTTCTGAATTTGATAATGATCGATAAAAATGAATAATAAAAGATCCTACTGACCGAATGTCAAGAATACAATCTACAACAAAATTATTATTTCGATCTATGATTCTTTAACGCGTTGATTGCCTCGCGAATTTTTTATAATTTTCATTCCGAGAGCTACGATTATATTCTTTTAAAAGTATGTTTATTAATTTTTAATTTAAAAGAATTATTTAATAAATTGACGTAGTCGTAAGACGAAGTAAATTGACGAAAGATACGTAATACGTAAATAAAAAAAGAAAAAAATTGTTCAAAAAGAATCAGTTCGAAAAAAAAAGAAAGGAAAGGAAAGGAAAAAGAAAAACGAAGAAGAAGAAGAAGAACACTTCGAAAATGAAGCAACCTTCGAATGGGTCGATAATATTCACGATGAAAAATATAAAGGTACGTAATAATATCATTGACGAAGGGAGTCAGCTTCCTGTCTATCGAAAGATCGATTCACGAGTATCGAAATGTAGAAACGTTTATAATAAGAACCTCGATATCAGACTTATCAATTGATAGCCACGATTATATTGGGTCAGCCGAGCGCGCCGTGGGGGATTCGATGGGATGGAAAAGTATCCGGTGAGACCCTCCATGCGATTTCACATATGATTGGATCGCAATATCCCAGCATACAATGCCGGTTATTGCTGCTCGATCGTTTACGAGAAAAGTAACATTAAGATAAAACTGATAATTTTTCTTCGAAGGATGATCAAAACCTTCCCCTCTATTTATTTGACCACCATTCATTCCTTTAAATTTCGACAAAATTTTTTGGAAGATTTACAACAACGCACGGAGATATTTTTTGTTTGATGCTTGTAAAAGTTTCACCAAGGTCTTTCGTTTAATTAAATAAAACAATGCAATTGTATTTTTTGAGAGTTGTATAAATAAAAAATGGTATTAAAGTAAATTAAAGATTCATCGTATTATTTCCTTAACTTTGTATACTAGTCTGGTTGGACAAGTGCACAAGTACATAGGTCTGAGTATAACTGGAGAGACCAAAATAAAGAAAGAGTGTGTGTGTGTGTGTGTGTGTGTGAGAGAGAGAGACTGACTGACTGATAGCAGAGTTTTAACTGTAATAGAATTTCATTACAAGTTCATCCCGTATTACAACTGCCTTCGGAAGTAATATCAGTTGATGCAAAGTTCGGGTCGACGAAGTAGCTAAACGGACGACGAGTTAGCATGCTAGTCTTTTCGTTGCTCTTTCACGATTAGTCAGGATGTGTCAAGATCGTGGAAGTTTTTTTAACGAATCGATGATATTATAAAGCATGGAACAACAACTTGTTTCGGACAGTTACCCGTAGAATAAAAAAGATAAAACGAAAGAAAAGTTTCTTTCGCTGATAATAATTATGCAAATGTCGTTTACCCCTACCATGGTGTCGAGTCAATTTCAATATTTTAATAAAGCGACGTAATTACGAAAACAGAATGAGGTCGTACGAAGCGTATTCTTCCCATGAAAGAAGAACTACTCGGTTGCTCGATCTCTCGAAAGTTGGGCGTGTCCCAGCTGGAATGATACTACGTCGACATTAAGCGAGAAGGATCTAGCTTGCCAAGATGCGAATGGTGAAATTATTTAGAAATGCATTGACTACATATTCCCGAGAGAGTATCTCATCTCGTTTTTGATCGGCATCAAAACAACGATTCAAACCAGTTCGTATTATTCTCTTTCTACGAATAGAGAATCTGATCGATCTTAGATCTTGTAAAACGTTCAAGATCCAACCAGCATGTACCTATTATTTTGTCCGTTGTAATCGTCAAAAAAGAAATGAAAAAGGAAAAGAGAAAAAGGAACATTAGTCGAAGCTTGCCAAATTTACGTGACCAGAGTTTTCCATTTAAATCCCCATCGATCGTACGTTTCTTGCGTTCCGTGAAAATCTCTTTTTATATTTCTCTCCCTCTCTCTCCCTCTCCCTCCCCCCGTTTTCTGTACTTTACGAAAAAAGAAAGTGTAGAAAAAAAA
The DNA here is from genome assembly GCF_905475345.1 of Vespula vulgaris. Taxonomy (NCBI): domain Eukaryota; kingdom Metazoa; phylum Arthropoda; class Insecta; order Hymenoptera; family Vespidae; genus Vespula; species Vespula vulgaris. Next base: position 13,108,646 of record NC_066587.1, read on the forward strand.
ACCAAAAAACAGAATCAAAAAAGGAAAAAAAGAAACAAAAAAAGAAACAGAAACCAAAACACGAGTAAAAAATTTTGATCGATGGTCGATCGAATTTTGTTTCTTCTTTTTTGTTCTATCTTTCTTTTTCTTTGATTTTTTTTCTTTTTAATCGGATCTTGCCTCAACGAATACCGAGCCTATCACGTTCGACACCGATACGCAGCTATTAAATTTGACTTGCGTACACGTGACTGGAGCGTAATCGATCGTCCCAATGGCCAACGAGACACGTGCACGTCTCTCTGTTCTCTTCCTCTTCCTCTTCCTCTTCCTTCTCCTCCTCCTCCTTCTATTCCCCATCCTCCTCTTTCTAATTATCATCATCGTCATCATCATCATCATCATCATCATCATCATCATTATCATCACCATCATCACCATCATCATCCATCGAGCTCGCACGATATCGTCTGTTCATGACGCGAAACTAAACTTTACAAGCAACTTTCTAATTTAAGATATCTGATGATGATGATGAGACTTCTCTATCGTGCACGGTCAGACAGGAACATTCTATTCGTTTGAAATGTTTCCGCCGTTTCGTGATCCTCTTCTAAGTCAACGAACGTTAGTTACAAACGATTATTACTATGAAAACGAACGGTACTTCGTTATAATAAAGTAAAGGAAAGTAGATACGATGTCGTGCAAACTTGAAACTGTGGGCTTGAAAAAGGAAACAACTTTTCGAACTATTCCGCGAAATGAAAAAAAAAATCGAGAAAGAGAAAGATAGAAACAAAGATAGGAAGAAGAGGGGAAGGGGTGAGTGGGGATAAGGGTGGGAGTAGGAAGGAAAAGACACTAAATTACGGGATACGGGATTTTAATACGATACGACGAAACTTTTCGTGAGTTTATCGAACAACGAGGAGCTCGATTCTCTTGCTCGGAGAAAATATCAGAGTAACTGCCTAAAAGAGACTCAACTTTTCGACGTTGAGCTTGAACTCGAAAACAAAGAGAGAGAGAGAGAGAGAGAGAGAGAGAGAAAGAGAGAGAGAGAGAAAGAGAGAGAAGATTATCATTTGCTCGGATGGTTACAGATTCATGAGCGACAATAAGGACATTAAGCTATGACGGTATAATTGGCACTCGCCGTACTTGTTTCAATTACTAAAACGATCCTAGTTTTCTCGAGAGAACGTAGACAATACGGTCGGAATGCGACAATGAAGACCCTTTAGCTAAAAGTGGAAAACGGAGAGACGATCCAAGTTTGATATCTTCGAATGGAGTTTCAAGAATATCCGTGCAATTCATATAATGGCAATTCGTTGATTTAGAACAATAGGCTTTGGGAAGAAAAAAAATGAAAGAGAGAATGTAATCGACCTCGTGATCTTTCGTTCTTTCCAAGTTATTTATATATAATATGTTTTATATATATATATATATAAAATAAAATAAAAAATAAAGAAGAAAAGAAGAAGAGATAAGTATTCATTAATAATGAATTGATTCTTATTTAAAGAACATTTGGATAACATGAAAAAGTTACAATGTTATAGTCAACTTCGAAGAGGGATGATTATATCGGATAGTGATAAAAAAAGCAACTCGAGCTTGCAATAAAGTCGTAAACCAACAAACATATCTACGGCCCCATTTTTAATCTCAAGCCTATCGATCAATTATTCTCGCGAGTTCTGCATACGACACGCGTTTTAGGTCGAGATAATTCTAGGAAACGTGAGAACAACGAAATTCGAGGCTGGCTTGCCAACGAGCTTGCATTTTCGAGTTAGAGATCCTACTTCTTCATCTTCTTCTTTTTTTTTCTTTATTATTTTCCCTATCTATCTATCTCTTTATCTCTATCGCTTTTTACTGAAACGTTAGGACCAGCAGAAGAAAGCTAGCCGGTTTGGCAGGAATCGGAGACCGAAGTCAGCGATTCGCGTGGTCGGACAGCTTTTTTTTTTTCTAGAGGAGCAAAAAAGTTGAGAGGAAGAAAGAAAGAGAAAGAGAGTGAGCAAGAAGGATCTCTCGAAACGTAGAAGCCATTGTAACAGCCACGGACAGCTTTTACGAAGCTATTGCTCCCACTCTCTCTCTCTTTCTCTATCGATACACACACCGCGACGATGTATCGACTTGAGGAAAGATGGGTCGAGACCCTCCTTGAGATTCGAGTGACGTTACGTCTACGTTCTATCCTCGTGGAAATATTCGAAGGACTACCTTTTTTATTGGAATATCATGCCTGTATCGAGAACTTTCTGTCGACGGACAAAAAAGAAAAGAAACAAAAAGAGAAAGAAACAAAAAGAGAAAGACACAGAAAGAGAAAAATCTCTTCGTTGTTCTCTTCCTTATCATCTTGCTATCTACAACTGCGATGACAGCTCCTTCATTTTTTAATATCTCTTGGATTCTCTCTCATCTATCTATCCTCGAATCCTCTTCATGTTCGTTACTCACTCTATTCTTATACATTCGTTCTTATTTGTCGTTTATCGATAACCAGCATTTTTTATTGCACACGTCTATTAGTGTGCGTGAATCGTTACATAATATATACGATAACGAAAGGGTGTACCTAATTGTTTGTAGTCTGGCAAACTTTCATTCGTGAGTAATTTAAATATCGATTATTCCTAACGACAGAAAGAGAGAGAGAGAGAGAGAGAGAGAGAGAGAGAGAGAGAGAAAGAGGGAGAGAGGGAAAAAGTAAGAGGGAGAGTAACGAAAAACACGAAAAATTGTTTATATTCGATTATCGACCCGAAAAAAGAAAAGTAAGAGAAGCCCGACAAACAGAAAGTTTGCTAGAAACATAAATTGATTTATAAATAATGAAGAAGGGAAAAAAAAACAAGAAAGAAAAGAGAGGGAGGGTGAGACTACAGTATTCACGAAAAAAAAAAGAAAGAAAGAAAGAAAGAAAAAAGAATCAAATGTCATTGTTGCAATCAATGAAATATTTACATTCTTCCGTAGGAATGGTACATATAAGCCTGGAAAAATCTATTCGCTGAAAATTCGATTTTATTCTTTTTATTGCCTAGGAAGAAGAGAGATACGAGTTTGCGATGGTACCCATTTATTTTATTTTTTCTTTCCCCCGTTTCGAAGTCGAAAGGAAAAATGAAAGGAAAATAAGAAAAAGAAAAAGAAAAGAAAATTCAGGTCCTGATCTTTTTCGAACAACAAGAGTACTATCGCAAATCGATACCCTTACGATTTATTCTCGTAGAAAAATCATATAAAAATATATATTCGAAGGATGAATAGTTTACGAGATAGTATGCCATATAGCGACAGTACAATCGTCGATAAATGCGACCCCAAAAGGAAGATGTTCACCACCACGCAAACCGCATTAGGATCGTGTTGCATAGCAGTGGTCATAATCGACAATTCGACATAAGTTTGTGGGTGTTCCGCGCGAGCGAAATCTCTTCTCAACTGTACAAACTGCAACGATATTGCAGAGAACGAGAGAAAGAGAGAGGGAGGGGGAGGGAGAGGGAGAGAGAGAGAAAGAGAGAGAGAGAGAGAGAGGGCAAGAAAGAGGGAGAAAGAGAAAGCAAACTGCACGCGATGCGTACACAATGGCTTTTCTCTCTCCACACCTTATACACACTAATACATATGCACACAGTTTCTCATACTGGCGTAGCAGGTACAGCAGACTACACAACATAGTGTTCACGCCTGCCGACACGTCTCTTCGACAAAACAATTACGTTGATCAACGACAGGCGTTGCCCGTGAAAACCGCTTTGTCCTATTACTACGGCACGCAAGATGTATCGATAACATTGGCTGTTGATCCAACGACGATTTCGCGAACAATTTCAATTGGTATATACGACCTTTGTTTCTCACGACTCCGATATCAACGTCGGGGAAAGCTCAATCATTTTACGAGAGAACGATTATCGATCGTTAAAAACGTCACGCGGAAACACCTGGTTTTATTTTGAAAAGATATCCAACGAATCGCTAGAATAATAATGCATACACCTCTCTACAATCGACTTATTCTCATTGGATCAAGTCAAGTGGCATCCGAATAGCATATTAAATTCTTCAGTTTTAAATTCGAGCTGCGTATATTTTTAGTTTGAATAAGAAAGGAAAAATAAAGAAAGAAAGAAAGAAAGAAAGAAAGGAAAAAGAAAAAGAGAAACAATATCCCTATAAATACATATCTACGCACAACTCTTTTCTATTTGTTTCTATCGCATTTCTTAATTGCAATGGCGTCGAACAATGCATACGAAAAAAGCATATGCAAACGGCAGTTGTTAAACTCCAAACCGAACGAAAATCCGCCAACGATTACAAGGATCGCGGTAGCAAAGATTTTGAGTGCTTTCACCGCGTCGAGATCTCAGTGGAGAGGGTTTGCAATAGTTCTCTCTCTCTCTCTCTCTTTTTTTTCGGCTATTTTACGAGGAAGAAAAGCACTTTGAAAGCTTCGGGAACGGTTCTCGGAGTATATCGCGAAAGCACTTGAGTTTTACGTGTGCCACGTAGCTGGAGAATGCTGGCTACAGAAGGGTAAACGTACTCGAGGCGAGATATCTCGATTTTTTCGAAGGAAACAAACGCTTGAGATGAGAAAGAAAAAGAGAGAAAAAAAGAATTTAAAAAAAAATATATATATATGACACGAGTATACACGAGAAAAATCCGTAATCTAGTTGAAAGAGGGGAAAGAAAGGAAAGAAAAGAAAAGAAAAGAAAAGAAAAGAAAAGAAAAGAAAAAAAGAAAAAAGAAAAAGAGGAAATGAGGAGGTTATAAATCGCAGTGGGTGAAGTTTGTTCCTGTGGTTGTTGTACCTTCGTCGCCAGACGTCGAGGAGTTGTCCTCAGAGGTGTCGAGTTCGGACTCCGGCTCTGGCGACGAGAGTCCCGATTGTCTGCCGAGTCTCGAGCCGGGTCTTCCATACTCGCCGATCTCTCCTCCTCCTCCTCCTCCTCCTCCGCCCCCACCGCCACCCCATCCTCCACTTCCTCCTCCTCCCCCACTTCCGCCTCCTCCGGTGAATCTGCACTCCTCGAGCTGTCGTCTACCGGCGTCCCTTGCCTCGAGTCCAGGCAACCGTTTGCTGAAGTCCGTCGGCATCGCTGGCCGCTTTCTGAGAAGGTCGTTTTTTACGGGAGCACGTTATGCGCTTTCTTGGATGCAGAAAGAGGGAACGGAAAGAGAAAGACAGAAAGACAAAGAAAAAAAGACAGAGATAGAGAAAAAGAGAGAAAGACAGAAACAGAGAGAAAGAGAGAGAGAGAAAGAGATCAAGGAAGAAAGAAATGGAAAAAGAAAAGGATAGAAACGAATGAAAAGGTAAAGGTTCGACTTGTTAATCAGTAGGTTGACAACTACAGAGATAATCGGATCTACGATTATATACAAGTGTGTTCAACTATTGGGTCAACTATCGGGTCGGTAACATCGAGATCGATAGTAATCGGTAACTATCGGATTGACTACCGGATCGACAATCGGATTCAGAGGTTCAGAAGTGCGACGAAGGGAGAGCGCATAAACGTACTCCCTAAGGTCACGGAGTTCGACCGGCTGTGTAGTATGCCGCCTTCCGGTAGCAGAGGAATCTCTGCACTCGCATCCGGTACCACGGACATTTCCCAGATCAGTGTTGGCAGGAGTCTTTGCCTCCTTGGAGGGTGATGCTGGCGGAGACGTTGGTGGCGATGGTGAGGGACTTCCCGCACGACCAGAACTGTAGCACACGGCGGCCTTCCGCAGAGTCTCCCTGCACAGCTCGGAAAACATGCTGCCGCCTCCCCCATGGCCGTGGCCCTCGCGGACCACCTCACCTTTTTTTACCACCTCCTCCTTCTTCTCCTCCTCCTTCTCCTCCTCCTCCCTCCTTCCCACTGCCTTCTCTGTCGTTCGCTAAATTTATCTTCTTTTTCTTCTTTTTCTTCTTCTGCTTCTTTTCTCGCACCCGAAAACACCGACACCGTCCGCTGTTCTTCTACGACTTTCTCAACGACATCTTCTCTTTTCCTCTCCTCATCCCCTTTATCGAGCTACTCTCGATACCTCCTAACCCCCTCGGACGATACCCTGTACAGTGTATACCTCTTTCGTCAACGGATCGTCTTTCGAGTAAACAGATTAAATGTAAGATCGTTAAGGATGTAGATTTGTTTGAACAGCTATATTGATTTTATTATCCGACTGATACTACTAAGAATAGGACGTTTAACTAATTCAATTGACGAAGATCGAGTCAATCGTTCGAATTAGTTAACACTCGTTAAATCAACTATCGAGAGAAAGAGAAAGAGAAAGAGAAAGAGAGAAAGAAATCGATGAAGAACGCGTTCGTTTTGTTATAAAACGTTGAAGATCATTTTTTGGAAGAACGTTTACAATAAGAAAGGAAGAAAAGATCGGAACATGCAAGTCACCGATACGAATCGATGTTAGTTAGCGAAGCCATAATAAAAATGTTTGGCGACGTTCCAACCGCTTGAAACCGTACGGAAGATCGACGAGGATCGCGACATTGTAAACCGGCAGCAGTTACGGATAAGCGGCCATGTTATTCCGTTATCAAGGTGCACGATTCACCGCATTCACGGTGTCAACGATCGATCAAAAATGATGCACCGAAGCGACAATCAGAAAAGTACATATCTTCCTTCCTCTATTGTTCTTTTTTCTCTTTGGTTTTCTCTCTTTTTTATTACGATCACAAAGGAGCCCATCAAAACTGTACGTTTCCAACGTATGTTCTCGCTATCTATATACTCCTATCTCCGTTAAACGTAGAAGAATAATTTTTCTTTCTGCGAACGTGTCCCTTAAAGTTCTTCTTCGATCGTTTTATAGATAGGGATCGTGTATGTATATAGACGTAGAACTCGAGGGAAGAAATTCTCAAGTAAGACATTGTAGAGGATGAAGAGTGAGAGAGAGAGAGAGAGAGAGGGTGGACGACGTGCGACGAGAGCGAATCCGAATTAAGGTCGTAGGGATTTAATTATGTATGGAGCAGGAGTTAGCACCGAAAGGGAGAGAGAACTAGCCGGAGAAATGCAATTGCACGCGTGTCACGACGTTCTAATTGAAGCATCATCCGAACCGTTTCATTAGCTCGAAGGCTACCGTACGAGAAAAGAACAGAGATAGACAGCGAGAGATAGACAGCAAGAGAGAGAGAAAGAGAAAGAGAAAGAGAGAAAGAGAGAAACACATAAGGAGAGAAAAAGAGAGAGAGAGAAAGAGAGAGAGAAACTGGTTCGTCGGTATTACATTGCGAGATAGGCTTTCCAAATGAACGAGCCATCCGAATTAACGAGGATAAATCGTGAGAAGGGCTCTCCTTATCCCTCTTTCTCTCTCTCTTTCTTTCTACCTTTCTCTTTCTCTTTCTCTTTCTCTAACTCACTCACTCCAACTATCCATTTCGTTCGAAACGAGGGATCGCGTTGTCTCGAGTGACAGGCACTTTGGCGTGCACTTCTCGTCGGGGCCAAGCACGAACGACGATCGGGCTCTTTGCGCGAAGAACGCAAATACGATAAACGCGGTGGAGATTCGTGTCACTCGTCGAACGACGTTAACGGCCGCTTCCGGTGTAACTCCTGGACTGGCCAAATGTCGCTTCGCCGCCATTAATCAACGTTACCGCTGTGAAAGGGCGCGGCTAATTGAACTTTCGAAGAAGGAACGGATTTTTCCCGACTTTAAAATACTTTCGCCATTTAATGGATTAGGTTCCTCCTCTTTTTCGTACCTCGAATCGAGATTACTTAAGATACGAACGAACCGTATTTTCCCGTTCTTAAACACTTTAATATACCTTCTCGGTTTACTTTTTTCTTTTTTTTTCTCTCCTTTCTTTCTTTTCTTTTTCTTTTTTTTTTTTTAAATGATCATTAGGAATAAATTAAACAGTACAATTTTTTATTATCGCATAATGATCAATCACGATGTTTTTTAATTAAAACTGACTAAGAGAATTTAGCATTTGTAGATGAAATTAGAATAAAAGAAACAAGAAGAAAGAGAGAGAAAAACAAAAAGAAAGAAAGAAAAAAACTGATCCGTCAGAGTTTATATTTAATTGGAATATAAATTTCGCGTACAATGGCATTGAAAAAACTTTTCAAGAAAAAAGGTAACGGGTTATTGTACTACACCGAGCAATAACTTGCAGTTTCTCAAGTACATATATAAGCGAAGTGTCTTACATTTACGATGGACGAAAAGAGACGAAACAAATAAAGATACATAATGAAATCAAAATGCAATGAAAAAGATATGACTAGGATAAAGATGAAGAAGAAGAAGAAAAAGAAAAAGAAGAAGAAGGAGTGCTGAGTCGAACGATGCGTAAGCAGATGCGTCGCTGGTTCATATCTCGATTACGGTATGAATAAGCTCATCGAGCCGAGTAGGTAGGCTCCTTTTACTCGAGATATTCGATTCCAGCTTAGGCTTGAAATTTCCAGCCAGACGTAACAAACGAATCATCGAGCTTCTGTCAGGCTTAGAAATGCCTTACAATAGCTCCCTGTCTTCTCGACATTTGATGCCTATAAGAGCATTCGACTTTTCAAACGCGTAGGTATACGTCATTACACGACGCGTTTTCCATGCGCATCCTCATCCATTTATTATTTCGTTTCTTTCTCTTTTTAATCATAGTTCTTTAAGAATATCGAAAAACCTTTGATAAATTTCTCTGACTTTTCCTTTGAGATTCTTTTACATGATAGAATGGAAACTTGGAGTTCGTCTACCACGTGTACTATCTCTCTCCCCCCTTTTTTTGCATTGTTTAAAAGAGAAAATAATTCTTCGAAGAAATTCGAATTTAAATTTCAAACGAACGAGAAAAGTGTCTATATATAATTTAGACGTCTACTGTAATTAAAAATTTTTAATTACGCTCTATCGATGTAATTATAAACTTTATATTTTGTTACTAAAGAACCGTGAGAAAGAAAAAAGATGGGAGAGAAATAAAGAAAGAAAGAAAGAGAGAGAAAAAGAGAGATCTTAGAAGCACCTGTATGCCAATCCTAGCGTGTCTATTTTTGGCACACTGGCCGAGGACAGTCCCTCGGGCGATTACACGACGCCTACGGAAACGGAAGGGATAAGAAAATTGCTAGGTCCTTAAAAGAGAAAAAAAAAAGAAAAAGAAAAAACAAGAAAAAGAAAATAGAAACTAATTATCTCCGTCGAGATAACTCGATGGTTACCCCTACATATAAGAAATCTAATTTCTAATGTCATAATCGAACAACCGGCTTTTAATTACCACAAATTCGACGATTAATCTTCACGATTTTGTTTGAAATAAAACTTTTCTACGAATATCATTAATTTCTTTTTAAATTTATCGATCTATCTCTTGATAATCTTTACCCAGCTTCGTATTATACGTTATCCTATTCAGTTAGATGATCAAAGACACTGTACATTTTTGCGAATAAGCCACGAGAGTAGGTAAGTACACTAATCTCGATGTAGAAATAGCGAATGTTTAACATGAACGCGTGTATCTCCGTTCTCAACTAGCAAAAGGATTAAATCTCTGGGCCGAGAACATGGAACATCTTTTTATAGGTTTGAGAGCGTACATTTCTAGTTTCGCTCCTTCAATTGATCGTAGACTTGCCGTGAATAACCTAAATAGATAAAACAAGAAAGAGAAATAGATAGAGATAGATATATATATAGAGAGAGAGAAGAAGAAAAAGTAAGAGTTGGCACAGTCAAGGAAGAACTAAGTGCAGTCGCGTGCTCTACGAAGTAAAGTCACCACCAAGCTCGAGCTAATTTACTGCGGCTTATTATTTCACGAGGAACGGTGAGAGGCCGTGCACCATTCGCGTTGAAACGTCGTTGCTTTATCTCCCCGTTATTCACCGAAATTCCTTTCGAAAGATAAATTATAAGATATGTCTCCGTCTATCCGCATTACGGTGACAGAGAGAAAGTTAACGAGCAAAAGACAACCATGCCTGAACTTACTTCGAACTCATCAAAGAGATTCGATTAATCACCACTAACGAGCACCATAAGATCTTATCGAACTAAAGAATTTTTTTTCGATAACGACGACTTTAGATGGGAAAAAATTGCGAGGAGATCGAGTCGTTTCGAGATACTTTTGGGAACTAAGGATTCCTGTGCGAGGTCCACGTGACTGAAAGACGATCCGAGAATGAGAGATGAAAAGAGAGAAAAATAAAAAGAGACAAAAAGAGAGAGAGAGAGAGAGAAACAGATAAACAGAAAGACAGACAGACAGACAGATAGATAGAGAGAGAGAGAGAGAAATAGACAGACAGAGAAAAAAACACACGCGCGATAAAGATTAGAAAAAAAAATAGAAGAGAAGAAAAGAGAAGAGAAGAGAAGAGAAGAACGAACGGTCACTTTTATTCCGGCACTTCGTCAAAGGGAATCACCGGACAGTGTCGTCTTTCCTCTCTCGATAAGAGGAGCAATCGTCACGATGATACCTTGTCGAGGAGGAAAACGATCGCACGATCGGACATAACGCGTGACTGTCGCGAAAGCTCGGCCATCGCCGCGAGTAAGAGGAGGATCGACGCTCGCCGATCCGTGTTAGTGTTTGTACGTATATGTGTATATCTCTAAGTGTGGGTGTGAGAGCGTGTAGGTGATGGTGTATGCCGTATAAGAGAGTTTGCGTGTTGCGCACGAGCGTCTCTGTACTCCGGAGGCCGGCCTACCTCTCAACCGGACGGTATCCAGGCGAGAACTGAGAGGAGAGAAAAGAGAGAAAGTCCGTTCTCGTCGTCGTAGTCGTCGTAGTCGTTGTAGTCGTCGTAGTCGTCGTAGTCGTAGTCGTCGTAGTCGTCGTAGTCGTCCGTCGTCGTCGACTCGCGTCGTCCTCTCGAAATCTGCGCCACTCCGCTCCAACGTGCGCCGCTCGGTTAGTACGTGCGTACACGTAGTATAACGGAGCTGGTGCTGATGGCAATGGTGGCGATGGTGGTGGTGGTGGTGGTGGTGGTGGTGGTGGTGGTGGTGGTGGTGGTAGTGCTATTGCCGGTGGTGGGGTACACTAGGAAAACGTCGAGGAGGAGTGTTAAGAGGAGGAGAGAGTGCAGGGCCACTGCCACCCTTTTCCAACCCCCTGTTACCCCTTTTGCATCAGCCTCTACATCTCCGCCACCTGGCGGCACTGCCGTCGCATCGATCAGCCACGACTCCGCGCCACCGAGACTACAACCCCTTCCTACCCTTTTCCTACCCCTACCTCTCTTCATCATCCTATTCCTCTTCCTCCTGTTCTCTTCTCTTCTCTTCTCTTTTCTACTCTTCTCTTCTCTTCTCTTCTCTCGCTACCACCCATAGTCAGCACTAAAATCGTCGGGGGCTGACCGACGGCAACCTCTGTCCTATGCCTAATGACACCGCTCTCCCATTTCTCACTTCTACCTATTTCTTTTTTTTTTATCTACTATCTTCTTCTATCTTCTTCTTCTATCTTCTCCTTTTTTCTTCTCTTTTTTATTTCCTTCTTCTCTTCGATGAATTTTTCGGCCATCTTCCTTCCCTATCCCCCCGTATCATCCTCCCTCTCTTCACGAGATAAGCTTCGTATTGACTCTCTCCAACGCGTGACCTTCCACTCAAGGTCGTCGACGTTTTTTTTTGTTATTATTATTGTTCTCGAATTTCGAACGTTTCGATAGGTAACAAAGAGGAGACAAAATTTTATTTTCGATACTTTTGGAATGAAACGTAGAAAAGAAGGGAAATAGTACAGTCTGATTCGGTAAGGAACGTTCCATACCTTTCTCGACTACCCTTTGCCTTATGTACTAGTGGAACGATAACCTTGAAGACTCTAGTCAACGTGCGCAGCCGCGTGAACCGATTACCACAGAGGCAAAACTTTTACGGACGACAGCACCGCGTGTCGCTTTCCTTGCTGATGATCGACCTGCTCTTTTTTAAGGTACCAGGTGTGTCTTTCTTTCATTTTCTCTCTCTCTCTCTCTCTCTTTTTAACTATTTTTTTTTTTTAAACACCTAAGCGATCTTAAAGCTTCACGTTCATCTTGGAAAAATAGACAAACGGTTTACCAACGACGTCTGAGAAAGTGATAGGGCTTCGTAATCCATTATATTTTGATCGTGACTCGGGAGAAAAAAAACGTGATTATCTTTAAACAATAAAGATATAATTAGGCTAATTAAGAACTTATAAATAATGTGTGTGTGTGTGTGTGTGTGTATGTAAATTTTTTAATAAAAAAGAAGATTAGAAAGTACACGCATAGAAGATAAGCGGTAAATTTGAAGCTAGCAATTCTCGATCGAACGTGTTATACGATTCACACTTTATAGGATGATACAATCGGAAATTGATCGTTTGAAATTTGCGATGGTTCGTGAACTTCCGAAATGGCCGTTTAGATACGATTTACTATCGTAGTATATTTCTGTAAGTCAATTGCTCTTCAAAATTTGATAACGTTCGGTAAACATGATTGGTACCAGTAGAAAAAGTGTTTGAAAATTTTGGTCAACCATGCGAATCTCTCTCTCTCTCTCTCTCTCTCTCTATATATATATATATATATATATATATATATATATATATATATCTATATATATCTTTTATTATATATATATATATATATATATATATATATATATATATATATATATATAGAGAGAGAGAGAGAGAGAGAGAGAAAGAATCGGCAGAGATTTCGCGCTGGACGATAATTCAAAAAGAAAATAAAATGATGACTCTCCTCGCGTACACAGGGAAAACGTCGTATCGTAAATTACAAATGGACGACGTTAACGGAGTTAACCAGAAAAGATAAACTGCAGTGCTCATCTTTTCTACGGAAAAATTTCAAGAGAAAACGGACCGACGAGTTGTATCAAACGAAAGAGATTGTTGCAACCAGTGTTCACCAGGATCCACCGAGATCCTCGATCCTCCCTTGATCCGCCTGCGATCTCCTCTTGTCATCTTCAAGCTTCAAGCCACATTTCCATAATGAGAGACATACATATCTCGCGTCCGCAGACGCGTCTCCCTCATATTCTAAGCGTTCCTGAGATTCGCGTGTCAAAGACGACAAGCATTACGAGGAACGCCCGATCGAGCTGTTGGTCTCGTACAACTGAATTCTATGCGAGCTCTTTGCTTCCTATTTCAACATAGAAGGAAGAAGACAGTCGGTGTTTGTTAAGATGTTTCCTTAACTTTTCTCGTTTTCTTTCTTTAGAAATAATGAGAGAAAGAGAAAGAGAAAAATAGAGAGAGAGAGAGAGAGAGAGAGAGAGAGAGAGAGAGAGAGAGAGAGAGAGAGAGAGAGAGAAAGAGAGAGAGTCTTTCGCATCCACGAGCAAGAAAATTACGCTCGTGACCAAACGACAATTCTTGTTTGCGAAGTAATTAGTTTTCTCGTACGTATATTGCTCAAGACATACTCAAGAGTATTCCAAGGACTTTGACATGAATCAAATGGAAAAAATAAGTAACGTTCTTTTATACGTAACCGTCGTAGGAAAACGTAACGGCGATCGTTAGATCAATGATCTAGGTTTAAAGTTCGTTCGTTATAAAAAAAAGAAAAGAAAAAATGAAAAGAAAAAAGAAAAAGGAATAATAATAAAAAAATCATGAGAATAAGTTCATGTTAGAATGGTAATTGGACGATAATATGTAAGATTAAATTGCAGGAACGTTCGAATTCAGCTCGATACGATCCTCGAATATACAAAAGGCGATCATTCGAGAAATCCTCGCGTTTCCTCGTTAATTCCGAGTCTTATCGAGTTTCCGCACGACGTGACGCGAGCATGCAACGTCTCATATTTGTCACAAGCATACGTACGTACGAAGGTATCTACCCTATCGCGTTCCAATACAATGCGAAACAACGCGTTCTCGCTCTTTAACAGCCGGCACATAAGAGAAGTTAATGATTTCGTAGGTACGGTTATTAAGCACCGATGAATACCTACGTATTCAACGACGAAACCGTGTCTCATGCTTTTCTGAAATAACAATAGTACTTCGTTCATTAAGATATTCTTTTCATTTCCTCGACATTTTTCTTTCGAAAGATTTTATAGTCGTGATATTTTCTCTTTCGTTATCTTCCAATTAATAATAACGCACAATTCTCGTGTCGTACGAACGCATCTTCATTTTAATACGAATGGATCTATGTTATAAAATAAAATAAAATAAAATAAAGGAAAGAAGAAGAAGTCATTCGAAAAACAATTGATTTAATTATCCAATTAAGATTTCTCTTAGAAATGAAAACTTTTGATATATCCATTTGAATATAATTAAAAATAGTGTTATAAATAAAAGATAATATAAATAAAACATATATAAATAAAATTATATTATTGATATAAATAAAAGATAATATGAATAGTAAATATTAACAATCTATCCGCAAGTTTCGCACGTTCTCTTTTTAATCTAATAATAAGAAATATTTTCATTAACGTTCAGAATTTCCTTTCATATCTTCGAGAAATCCAAAGGGAATGGAATAATACCAAACTAGCTGGAAGGATATCACGGCAGGACTTGGTAGGAATTTCGACGCAAGTGACAGGTAGTCTCGCGACGAGTACGTGCCATAAGAGAAGGTAGAATGAAGGAAAGGCACGTACGTGGAACGACCATTTGTCGTCTTTCTCGATGCTTTTATCCAACGATCGATATGACTCCGTCGACTAGAGTAAGTTATACGGTAGAGCAAGCAAGTCATCTTCCTTCTACGGAGTTTTCTTACGCACGGCTTATATTTCCTAATCTCTTTCAATGTACTAACCTATTACTTCTCTTAGATATACGATTTGTCTTCCAAGCCACGAACATACACTTTGATTAGGAAAGATAATTCGATAGGCACAACAACGAGATGCTTGGATAACAGCCAGAATAATACAACCGAGAAAGACGAGATTTTTCCAAACGTCGTTTCTTCTTACTACGTGCCTCTTCGACGGGACAAGAGACACTGATAATAAAAAAAATATATATATAAAAAGGAAGAGAGAGAGAGAGAGAGAGAGAGAGAGAGAGAGAGAGAGAGAGAGAGAGAGAGAGAGAAGAAGAAAAAAGGGGACAAAAAGGAAGAAAGAAGCTAGATGAAGACCAGAGGAAATCGGACCGAATCGAGAAGATACTTTCGTAAGAGCGTTCTAGATCGCCGTTCGAGTAGGAAAAATAGCTACTCTATTTCTCTCTCTTTCTCTCTCTGTATGTCTGTCTGTCTGTCTCTTTCTCTCTTTACGTAAATAACAAACAATTTAGAGTGGCCGAACTGAGCGAGAAAGACATAGGATAAAGACCAGTGATTTCCTCGACGAAACGATGAGTTCCCTTTTTTAAGCCGATTGTACGATGCATCGACGAACGTTTTGGATTTGTATTGGATAATGACCGAATCACCAAGCCGAGAACCGTAAAGGTTTAACGTGCTATGAAATTCCATTGGAAGAACTCGGTATTATATCGGATTCATGTTCGAGCCAAATGAGTAGAGAAAAGAAGAGTAGAATTTAAAGATGTTGCCGATTGAAAAACGATCCGATTATTACTTCATACTACGTTAATCCGGAAACGGTAGATACCGTATGGATTTTTATTATCTACGTTATCGAACTAAAGTGAAGTGAACCGAAGGAGAGAAGAAAACTACGAGAAAAAGAGGAAGAGTATTAGAAAGAAAGAAAAAGAAATACAGAGTGTCGTGAGGGGGAAGGAAAGTAGAACGATCGAACGTGTCCAAAGGGCTAGTAGTAAAGTCGGATATAAAAAAGCACGATTCACTATGCACCGTCACGATATCAGAAGCAATTGCTTATCAACGATCAAGCTGAGTATAATGACTCGAAACATCGATGGTTAGCATTTTGGTGTCTCGCTTGTATCCCGGAGGCTCCTAAACGCTGAAATATTCGCGAACGTTGCATGAATTGCAGCAAGAATATACCGATGAAATTGCTGGCAGCCGCATCTCCGACTGTGATTGTATATAGAAAGTGTGTGTGTGTATGTATGTATATATATACTCAATATATATGTAATGTAGAGTATAGAATGAGAGAAAGAGAGAGAAAGAAGGTGAATCGGTTCGTCTGCCACGGCACCGATAAAGGGATTTTTCATGAAAGCACCTAGCGAGATTTATTCCGATATATCAGAACCATCCTCCGCGCGTGCATTTTTTTTCCACGCTCGAAAAGATGAAGCTAGAAAATCTGCGACGGGACTCGACCGACTTACTGCAAAAATTCAAGTCGCGAGAAAAATTTTTCCCTTTCGGCCAACGAACTCGAAAGGAGAAGAGAGAGAGAGAGAGAAAGAGAGAGAAAGAAAAATGGGATAGGGGACTACCATGATAAACTTAAGTCGAAGGGAAAAGAAAAAAATAGCTTTTGATCGATTTCTTCTCTTCCCGAAAAATCCTACAAAAGAAGAGAGAGAGGGAAAGAGAGAGAGAGAGAGAGAGAGAGAGATAAAGAGAGAATCTTTAACAGCTCTCACTATTCCTCTGTATATTTTCCTCATTTATACGAGAAACAAACTTCCTCGTAATTAAAATCAAATTCTTAAATACAGAATGATCTTTTTAAAAACTGAAGTCTTAGCAAATCCGACGTATTCAGTATCGAATGAAATCGACGTTTGCTCGAGTAAAATTTCATAATAAGCCTTAAACTTGTCGCGAATTTTAAAGCTTTCGAGGGATCGTTCATCCCTCATCGATTTTTTTGCTTGAGACGAGACGTTAAACGACATACGATATCTCGAGGAAAGGTGAATTCATTCCAGGCACGTCCTGGAGACTTTAAACGGACTCGATAGAAAACAGTCGTAAAATTTTGAACGTTCGGGTTTCATAAATCGAAGAAGTATGTAAAAAGAGGAAGGGAGAGAGAAAGAAAGAAAAAATTTGTGACCAGTGCATCGAAGACATTAACGATCGAAGGTATCGTTCGTTACCGCAGCACCAGCTTTCTTTATTGTAGTCCGAAGATTTATGTCAAGAGGTAACAGAGAAACGTTCGACGTTTTTATTCGATCGAGATAACGTCGATAGCGCAGCTTTCTTTGTTCCCACAGCCAATGTCGTTGCCGTTCCGTCGACAGAGCCAAGTAAGTAGTAGAGTTATCGAGCAACCCTTATTCTACCTTCTACGATGGTTTACCAGTGATGGTTCATCTCTTTGACACAGAGATTCTTCTCTATCGATGTATCGATCTATCTACATAGTACACAAGATAGATCGATACTTCCTTCTTCTCCATTCGTCAGATATCATCGTCTTTCCTTCTTTTTTCCTTATTTCATCACCTATCTAAATACCTAGCCAATCTCTTAAGAAAATGTGATCCTTTACGATGGTATTACTTTGAAATATTATTATAGAATAATAGAAAATCCTATATATATATATATATATATATATATATATATATATATATCGTTTGATATGTCGTATATATCGTAAGAATATTATAACAAAAAGTTCATGCAAAATGTTGCAATCTCTTTCAAATATTTTCTTTGATCTACGATCATTTCGGATTATCTCATACGGAAAATAAATCATATCTGGTGTTATTTTCTTTCTTTTCTTTTTTATTTTCTATCGATAGATAACAATTAGTAAAATTCAGTAGACATCTCAAGTATATAAAAGATGCTATAGAAAAGAAAGAGATTTAACTCGGCCAAGTTAGCACTTTCGTTAGCTTCGAGATTGCTTCCCGGTGCATTAATAACTGCCAAAAGCGGAGTGCGTCTTCGCCTAAGGTGAAAAGCTCCTCTTAATCTAGCAACTAGCTATCTCTATCTATCTTTCTCTTTCTCTCTCTCTCCCTCTTTCTTCTTTTTACTCGCATACCAAACTTGGAAACGTACCAAAAGGCTTACTTTACCTATAGCTCGCGGCTACGTGAACGTAAGAGAAAAACACGCGAATTTATGTGCGTGTATGTGTGTGTGTGTGTATTACTTACGAAAAGTATCGAGTATCTTGGATAATAGCGTGTAAATGTTACGTATCAAACTATTCTTAAAGAAAATCGAGCTTCTTCCAAAAAAATAAAAAAAGAAAAAAAAACGAAGCTTTTCGAATAGCTAGTTCGATCGTAGATGCTTTTGATTCATTCCAAACGTCTTAGATACTCAACAACCTGCTTAAATGGAAAATGTTCATTTTCATTTTCAACAAACCAAGAATATAGACACGTTGAGATTTCCTTAACTTTAAAGATGGATCTTTAAAATGAATTTCTCGAACCGCTTGAAAAGTTCCATTCTTTGTCTCTCTCTCTCTCTCTCTCTCTATCTCTTTATTTTCTTCTACATCTTTATTATGCTAATCAAACTCGACGAGATTTAAGCACGGAAAAGATCATTCTTTTATTTCTCCTCTTTTTTCTCTTCTTTTCTTTTCTTTTCTTTTTTTTATTTATTTTTCATTTTTCACTTTTCAACGAGGAAAAAGTAACTCTCTGCTCGTGCGTTAGTTCGTTTCCAAAAAGTAAAGTAAAGAAATTATGTTCGCATATTTTACGAGAAAAACAAAGAGAGAGACAGACAGAGAGAGAAAGAATGATACTCGGCGCTACCAGCAATGGTCGGTCCAGGATAATCTCTTTGATCCGTATACACTATGAACAGAGAAAGGATATCGTGTGCCCGTTTGTGATTCACGAATTCTATGACGCTAACAATGCTAGGATTAAGATGCATGAAGTAAAATCGGAATAGTAGCGCTAACTCTCTATGAACTTATACAGTAGCGCTTGCACATTCCCGTGGATATCATGATTTCCGGTTCGCGACGATAAACGAGAAAGGACAATGCTTTTACCTTTTGAAACGATCGCCTACCGAGTCGTTCTAAATAATCAAGAGAGCAATTCTCGACTTTGTTCTATGCCGTTGCTCTTCTTGAAAGTAATATACGTATATATACATATACAGGGTGATTGTAAGAAATTGTAGAAAGGTTTATAAGTACGTATGTGTCTATATATGTATTTACACATACGAAAGAAACAGAAAAATGAATTTGTTTTTTCTTTTCTTCATAAAGATAATCTCAATTAATTTTCTAATTAGTACGACAATACCGAGACAAAAGATCGATTAATAGCGTTGATGGGAAAAATTTCAAATTAATATTAAACCCTCGATGATGGACTTTCACCGATGCCGCTGTCTCTGTACTGACAAACTGAATAAAAAGGACGAGAATGAGCGTCTCACTGAAGGGCGTCAATCAAGATGCCAATCGCAACATCCGACGACGTCCATCGGAAGTACGAAATGCTTCCACTCGAAACAAATCGAATTCGTATCTCACTATATGTCCTAACGATGTGAAAGAAAGATACTCGGTATTTCTCCAGCTATCTATCGATCGATCGATCGATCGATCATCGCGACGGGTCTACGACGTTCGTTAGAAAAAAAAAGAAGAACAAAAAAAAAGGGAAATAAAAAAGAAACAACAAAAATAAATAAGTGAAAAATAAAGACAGGCGAAACAAAATCAAAATCAAAATCAAAATCAGCATCAAAATGAAAAAAAAAAGAGAGAGAGAACGAATAAAAAATGAAACTAGATTTGTTTCGTACTTTTGAAATCGTTAACGTTAAAACTCTACGCGAAACTTTCGACCACCTGTAGTTGCTCTAAATCTTCTAATCACGGGCACTTTGCGATTCGGCACTTACCCAAAACAAAAGAAAATGAGGTAACACGTTCGTTAAACTTCCCTGTTATCGTGATCGCGTAACGTAACGCGATAACGCCGTTGACTCGACTCCCTATACTCGTTTTGGCGCAATGCAGATGAAGGCAACGCTCGAGCGCAACGATCGAAACGTTTCATCCCTCATATTTCATTTTTTTTTTCTTTCTTTCTTTCATCTTTCTCATTCAACGAGAAGGACGTGAGACACGAGAGGATCGATCGATGCAAGAGGTCGACGTTTAAAAACTCTCCTTTAAAATCATAACGAACTTATCCGAACGAACGACGCACGCGAGACGACATCGTGTTTCTCAACATAGTCGATATTCCCCAAAGCGATGGTTAGATATCTAATCTATGATCGTAACGTAGATACATATGTAGTCGTCGTTTACTATCGTGATTAATGACGGAAGAAAATGAGAATGTTAATAGGAAATCTCATTCACGATTATTAGACGAAGAAACTTTCTCTAATTTGATAGACATTATTAACGCATAAAACATTCTGAAAATATTTTTCTTTTCGTTCGAATCATAAATATTTACGTATATTATTAAAAATCTAGATCATAAGATCGTTTTGATTCATAATTGATATAAATGTAAATAAGAAATGTATATACTCGTAATATGATTCGGTCATACGTTATTTATGAATCAATCGAATAAAAACGGTATTTTAAATTATATTATTTTCCATAATTTTGCTATCGAATTGATTCACAAATGTGTTTATTATTTACACGAAAATAGTTTATTACAATGGAACAGTATTTATTAATATTGAATCAATTAGATAAATTTGTATGATATAAAATGATCGTTTAAAACAAGTAAGTATATATATACATAATATACATATCTGATATAAACGATCGAAATAAAACGTGCACGGTATAAAGATAATATCGTTAGAAATCTAATTAATTTGTTTGTTCCCGTAGTAACGAAGAAAATAAGGACGAGCCGATGAGAACGAGAGAATATATAGAGACTTAAACGAATGCGTGCATTACTCCTACCGAACGCAGACTTGCACTTTGCTCAACGAAGTTTCGACAGAAAGAAGAGAAGAGGATGAATCGATCGATAGTCGTACACATCGATTAGAGAGGAAAGTGCCTCGAGGGAAGAGACCAGTTTCGACACCATTGCCTTCGCCCCGGTGATTGTTAATTACGGGATAAATCGATCCACGCCCCAATTAAACGATCGTATCGTTCCGTTCGCACGCGTCTTTCTTGCATCGATGAGGAAGAGAGAAAGAGAGAGAGTTTTTCTCGATCTCTTGACAAATACAAATCAATCACGCAAAGTGATTTTCCTTCCGGCAGATTATCGGGTCCTTTATCGTTGATAAAAAATGTTCTACAAAAGCAAAAAAAAAAAGAAAAAGAATGCGATCCAGTTAAAAATCGTGCTTTTATGAATATTAACAAAACGAATTTTATTATTTTTTTTTTTCTCTTTGAATATTGCTACGAAATGACATTTTTGTTTAGTTTCATAACGCATTTCAATATCGTATCTCTCGAAATATTTAACTAACACAAATAACGTCGAATAGATAAGAATAAGTAAAGGAGGATGCTTGTTTACCCAACCCGTTATCGCGATGTTTATATATACATGATACATACATACATACATACATACATACATACATACATACATACATACATACATACATACATACATACATACATACATACATACATACATACATACATACATACATACATACATACATACATACATACATACATACATACATACATACATACATACATACATACATACATGCATACATGCATGCATACATCACACACACATGACCGTGATAAATTCATAAAAACATCTTAGTATATAATGATGCATTTTCGCATAGAAATGGAGATATCGTTTTCTCACCGAAAGTTCTTTACATTATACAAGATAGATGGATTGAGAAACACTGACACGAATAGCCTTCTCCATTCCTCTCGCAATTCTACTCCGGAAGCCGTAGCAAAACTTTCCATTTCCGATTTCCAATTTCCGTGTACACTCGCTCGAGGCTGATCTACCCCTCGATGGCTATTCGGTATAAAACGAACGCGTCAATAGGGGTTATCAAGGATTTTTTTGTTTTGTTTTGCTTTGTTTTGTTTTTGAAATTTTCCTTCGACACCCACGATCAAACTTGCCCATCCGCAAAACAACGCTTGGCTCATACGAGTTTGTCCAAACTCGTTGCTGTAGCACTCGACTGATTTCGTACGAAGATCTATCGATCGAAACGATCTCGTTACATCGAATCATTTCGTCAACGAGTATTTCAATTATTTTCGAGTACGGACGCTTTGACAAACGATCGTGGCGCAGATGCATATACATGGGACATTTCAAAAGTGAATAATATGAAGTACATCAATAACAAAAAAGAAAGAGAAAAATCAAAAAACAAAACAAAAAAAAGAAATCTCTTTGCATGTTTTTATTAAGTATTTTCATTTCTTTTGTTCTTTCTTTCTTTCATTTTTTTCTTTTTTTTTCCCCTTGAAATTTTATTTCCATAGGATATCTATTTGCGATAAGCATTACTCATCGTTGCTAACGATAAATTTCTTAATCACACGTATTTATAAATTCAAATAAAATTATCAAATTTCGAGAAATTCGAGACCAACAAATATCTCACTGCAATGAGCTTACATGTGTATATTTGTAGACATACGAGTAATGGGTAGAAATAGATCATATAATTTTGCTTATTGATCTATCATCGTCGACATAACAAGAACATATCATGATTCTACAGATTAATTTATATCAACCGTTATTCCTAATCCATGCATTTCGGATTAATGCTTAGAATCTATCGTATCGATCCTCTAATACTCGAAAACGAGAGGAGAGCCAGTGGAGAGCCAGGAAGGGACTCGTCAATATGTAACATAGATTAGCCTGGAAGGTTTGATCCTTCTGGATATCACACACACACACATACACACACACACAATCTCAACGACGAGGTTATAACCTCAACGAACGGATGGCTCGCATCGTTCGTTTTTGAATTTCAATCTTTCCTTGAAATTCTCTCTCTCTGTCTCTCATCGAACCTTACGATTTGCTACACTGCTACATGTTATCGGAAAGAAAGAAAAAGAGGAATTTAAAAGAAGAAAAAAAAAGAAGAAAAGAAGGAAAATGAAAAAAGAAAGAAAGGAAAGAAGAAAGAAAGAAAGAAAGAAAGAAAGAAAAGAAGGAAGAAAGAAAGAGAAGGCAAAAAAAAGAAAAGAAAAAAATTCGAGATGTGAAATCCTCATCTCTCCCACACACAAAAAAAAAGGAACCCATTGAATCGAAAGAAAAGATCGACGGGCCAATCAGTTCTCTCTCTCTCTCTCTCTCTCTCTCTCTCTCTCTCTCTCACACACACTTTTTCTCTTTTTCTTGAAGTACATCGAGTTGAAAAGCTCGAGCGTTTCGGCGAGATCTAAGGAGTCTTAGCCATGGCATTATCTCGTTGATAGTCCAGGAAGAAAATCGTCGAAGCGCGTCGATGGTTTAATTACGACGCGACGTGGCAATCTAAGTGCCCTCTCCCACCCTCCCCCACTATTCCTCCCACAATTCTAACGTCAGTAAACTCGAGCACACGAACAGGAGGCAAACGCTCGAGAGTATTGGCATTTGGATCGAAAGTTTCGAGACGATGTAGACCGAGTAAAGAGAGAGATAGAGAGAAAGAGGTAGAGGTAGAGCTAGAGCTAGAGCTAAAGAGAGAAAGAGAGAGAGAGAGGAGAGGGACGAGGAGGGAGTAGACGTATCTTCCTTCTCTCATCGTTGCTTTCTCGACGTTATACTTTATTCGTCTTTCAAGGGCCATTAAATTCAGCGTGTTCGATGTATTCTTACCCACGTGACAAGCAGACGGTTTTATTGCTCATAGAATAAACGATGTATGTTTGTTTACGTATAATACATAGGAGGATCTGGAAGAGAACTTTTGACATTTCAATCATATGGTCCTTTTCAATGAGACGATAAAAATTTTGATAGGAGCTCGAACAAACGATTCCTTACATATCGATTATACATACATACATACATACATACATACATATAAAATATTTATAAATGTTTTTATAACATTCACGTTACACGTATTTTATAGCCTTCAAGAAAGCCATGGAAAATAATTGTCATCGTCATTCAAAAATAGATTCATTGCAAACGAACGATCAACAATATAAGAAAAAGTAGTTTACCTTCGCGAAAGTGAACCTTCCTCGGTGGTCGAAGCCTGACGTTTTCGTGTATCGTGGAAAGATCATTCGGACCAAGGTTTTCCCTAGACAAGGAACTGACCAGAATACCTCTCAAGGTCGCAAGAGTACTGCTAGGAATTTCCCTGTTCATCCTGACACCACCGCCCATGTCACTATTATCCTGGCACTGTGCGTTAACGATATTATTGGAAAATAAACTCGTCGGATTTCACTCAATATCTAAACTCATATAGTACGAGAGAGATCACCACGTTTAGATTCTCGCACTATATTACAAAGGACCGACCAAGGAAACGGAGCAAACGGTAAAGGAAAAACTTGTTGAAAATCTTGTTCCTCGACTGAAAAATCACTTTCGTGCACAGTGTTGGCACAGACGGCGGTGACACCGGGCCCCGTCGTTCCTTCTTCGTTTCGTTTGAAAAGATCTCGTTGAACACGAGCGACTGAGAGAGAGATTCTTGAATTACGAGAATCGGTTGCTCCTCGAAAGGATCATTCGATATCAGCCGCGTATCGAATATCCACAGGCAGGCCAGCTCTCTCGCTCGACACGCTCGACTCGATAAAATTCTCAAGTCCGATGTAGTCGAGACTCGATCGTCGTACCGCGGCCGCCGTTTCGAAGGTCGATCATTTGCATTTATATTCTTTTAACACTACTAACTGAAATGACGATGATAATCAAAGGCAAACGTTCCCATCTATCTTGGCTTTCGCTTTCCCAAACGATTATCGATAATAATCGAAAGCGAGCGAATTAAGAGAGAACGAGACGGCTAACTTTCACCAACGATGTTGTTGTTGTTGTTAGTTGTTGTTGTTGTTGTTGTTGTTGTGTCGTTTACGAGAACGGCACTCGACTGACTGACTATCGAGCTATGCACACTGACTTAGTACGCTGACTGACTTCGAAGTAGAGAGAACTCGACCCCTCTCCTTAATGCCTTCCCCCATCCCCTCTTCCTTTTTCTTTTCCTCTCTTTTCGCACTCTCGACCGTCGTCGCTCATTGCCACGATAGAAGAGTGGGGGACGAATACTTGTGAAACGACGACGACGATGACGACGATGTCGAAGACGAACGAAGACAACTTGGTGGCTCTCACCTGTTTTAACTCCAAGAGACTACGACCGACTCGGAGGATTCTGTTATTTTGCTTTTCTATGAATTCCTTGACTTTTTATCGATAACACCTCGAACGAGACTCGAACGAGATCTTTACTTTATATCTTTAAACGCATCCGTTCCTATACATACAGTCATCCATTCGTATATAGTAAGTGTATATAAAAATTTATTTCATTCCTATATATATATATATTATAATGTAATGCGTCAGGTCAAATATGTATGTCTTACTTCGCGATGAATTATCAAAAATCCAATAAAATCGATGGATAAAATTATCGAAACATAGATCTATTATGTTATACTAACTAAAAAAAGAAACGACTAAAACAACGAAAGAAAAGAAAATAATACATATACATAATTATACGTATATTTAGAGAACGAAATTCTTCACTTTCGATAAGTTATCGTAACTCAAATATACAAATTGTTTCAAAGCTAAGTACGAATGATAAAACATGAATACGCTTGAAGTAGAAATAACGATGATACACATATCTACTTTAACTCGAGTGACGCCACGGAACAAGGTTCCTGTTTAATAACAGCAGTTTCGGTCTTCTAGAATTCTTATCTCGAAGAGTGACGCGTTATATATAACGCAAAAGAAAAGTGATAAATTATAATGCGTTCATTTTGAACGACTATAAGCGTCAACGTTTCTTGCAATCGCTTTCAATGTCGAGCGATAAGCAGCCAACTAAAAGTCAGCTGATCGTTGCCACCTCCTCCCCCTCCTCCTCCCTCTATCATCGTTACCGAAGATGGCTGAATATGGCTTGACGCCGGCTTCACCTGCCGAGTCGGTGCACGCGCGCCTACTCTTTCTTTCGATCACGAAAACCGCCATAAAAGGTAACATTAATTCGTTTCTTCGTATGAACGCGAACTGGCTGATAGAGAAACCGTGGAAAAACAAGCCTGGGAGAAGTTATTACGAGACCCAAAACGTACGAGAGATTCCAATTTCATTTCTTTTAATTGCAACGACGTTTCGTCGATAATAAAATTCTACGAGTTTCTCCTTCATAAAATATATTAAGCGTGAGCTTAACTCTTTTCTCTTTAAGTGCATTACCATTTTGGTTATTCGATGGATTAAATGGTTGACTCGAGGACTCGACTTAGAAATCAATTTTTATTGTTATCCTAAAGTAATTAACCTTTCCTGCAGGTAGCAGGTCTTTCTACAGGTGGCTTTTCTTTAAGTAGATTTTCTTTGGGTATCTATCTTCAAATATATTTTCAGGTAGCAATACCATTTCTTAGCTCTTCAAAAAGAAATATCGGATTGAATAAGTAAAGAGTTTGTTACAATGAAACGGTACTTGTACACAATGAGACCCCTTGAAATTACTTAAACGTTTATCTCATATCTAAACTTCAAACTTAAAGCTGAAACTTATTTCTGGTATTAGCATTGTGCTACGTTGTGAAAATCGAAAATGGAAATTTCGTGATAACTTTCACGGTGTTCTCGATTCAAAAGGATACTTTCTTTGAAGAGAAAAAGAAAAATTGGATTAACAAGTGATTAAATAATTGTCATTGGAAAGAATAAAAGTTTACACCACGAAGAATGACTAACCGTTATCAACGTCAACCGACGTTTCCTAGGCAAGCTCGAGCTCATCCGTTGGCTCGTTCGTTCGTGAATATCGCAAATCATCCGTGAACATCGTAAATCATCTGTGAAGATCGTTCCAGTCGGTGTTAGTAGCTATTCTGATTTACCTTAATATCCCTCGCCTCGGGAATCGAAAGGAAAAAGGTAAATTTACTGTTAGCCGAATGACTTCGAAGAAATATTGCCTTGGGTCTGCGTTAATCCCTTGATTAGAATAGGTAAGCCGTCAACCTCGAACTAACTCTGCTTTGCCCTTTGAAACATTTTATTTTAAGATTTATTCCCTTCGAATAGTAAGGTTAATAACAATTTTCTTGAAATATTTGCTAATAATAAATTTTTCTGTCGTGAAAAACTTCATTGTCCAAAATTGGAGACAATACAAGAAAATATGGCCCTACAGGTAATTCACATTTATTGCATCGACTCGTAAAAGGAAAAATAAAAAAAAAGAAAAGAAAAGAAAAACAAAAAGAAAAGAACAAAGCTCTTTCTTAATAATTTGTTTCTATCCTCAATACAATCAATAAAGTAATCAAGATATTAAAGTTTCCAGGTATAAGTGACTCACTTGGTATATTCATAGATGTGGAATGAGTTTAAAATTCTTAGGAAGAATAAAAAGTGAAAAGGAAAGAATTCCTGTATATTTAATATTCACATGTTACGAGCGATACTATCTCTTTCTTGTGTTGATATTATTAATTAATTAATATATTAAAATATGTAAAAACAAGATTTAAAAAAAAATATATATATATATACAGAGAAAGAAATTTATGAATTTAGACGTAGAACTTAGTTGTTAAATGTGAACGATAAACGATTTATTTATTTCCGCGATACATAAACTTATTTGCATTTCGATAAAGTTGGAGATGGTGTAAGATCGGTTAAGCAGCTCGTCCGTGTCGATTACGCAAGAGATTTGTCTCGGACTGACATCATTCTTTGGCACGGGTAGTACAGAAAAGATGCGATTTACACGGACAGTAAAGTCGTTTCTTCAGTTGGCATTTTCCAACAAGCGAGGAGTCTCTTTTGCGGCTTGCCGAGCTAGAAGACTCTCGACGACCTTGCAATGCCATCGGGTATGCCATGCAAAACGCTAACTCTAACTCGCGTGCACCTTTTTTTCTTTCTTGCTTGTTTCTTTCTTCTCTTTCTACCATGACTATTATGTCGCTATGATGAAACGATTGGATGGATGGATGGATGGATGGATGGGTGAATAGATATCTGTTTCTCTTTTCCGTCTTTTTTTTTTTTTGGATTTAACGTTAACTCACGTCAGAACCAATTTCTTTCGATTTAGCTCGATTCGAGGAAAATTGCCAATTATGGGAAGCTAGTCTAATTTAAGGATATGTCTGTTTATGTATAACAACAGAAAAAAAAAAATGCTATGCTCATCTTTGATAACGAACGCAATTTATAGAAAAGTAAGTAAATCTATAAAGTTTCCTGATCAGGCTGCCGATATAGTTGAATATACATTATTATCGTTTCACATAAATTTGTACGAGATACGATTAATAACATATCATCAATAATACTTTTATTATCCTTAACAGATCTTTGGAAATTTTTCAAACTCGTCGACAAAAACTGCGCTTGCCCGATTATTTTCTAACATAATCGATCGATTCGATAAATGTACGAATTTCGACAAATTTACAAGAGGATCGTTTACTACGAACACATTTTACGATCGATTACAAACACGTTCATTTAAATCAACAGAAAGCAACACGTGCGATCAAAGCCATTAGAAAAATATCGAAACTCGAGAGAAAATGTAAACTCTTCTGTTTTATCTCAACTTCCTTTTTCGCGAATCATCGATGCCTATCCGACGTGTTGATATCATTTGAAATTTAAATTACAAATTATTTTAATCCATGTTGTAAGCAGAGATTCGAAAATAAAATTGAAAAAAGAAAAGAAAAAGAAGGAAAGAATAAGAATAAAAATAAAAATAAGAAGAGGAAGAAAAAAAAAGAAAAAGAAGAAGAAGAAGAAAGATCATCAAGAATGTTTTTAATAATATTCTAAAAGGAAAGTATTTTCTTTCGATAGAAATTCGAAAAGTTTTTTTAAAACACTTCTTACGAGAATCAAATACCACGAGGACGAATTTTGCGACATCATTTTCGTACTATTTATATGAGAATGTATGTATGTATGTATGTATGAATGAATGAATGAATGAATGAATGAATGAACTAGGAGAGGTATAAAGATAAATTCAACATTCTCTCTCTTTCTCTTTCAAAAGTCCAGTGTGAAAAGAAAAAGAAATAAAAAGAATAAAAGAAGAAATAAAAGAAGAAAAAAAGAAATAAAAAAGAATAAAGATAAACGAACGGAGAATTAAATGAAGAGGAGCTATGAAGTTACGGAAGTGTGAAAGGTAGATAAAAGAGGAAAGAGAATAAATAAAAGAAAAGAAAGAAAAAAGAAAGAGAGAGAGAGAGAGAAAGAGAGAGAAAAAAAAGAAACAGAATGAAAGAAAGAGATAAATGCTGCATTACACGTTTATACGCCTCAGAATATATCGATTCTACTTTACGTAATCGAATAGAAAATAGTTGCTCACTTAATCTCCAAGAATGAAACATCGAAGAAACGTACTAGACTCTCAACAGAGTCCTTTTTCCTACGAATACACAGTTAGAGTTCGAGCTGTGTATACGAATGCGAATGGCATTATAATGAACGAAAGCAAGATACGTGTACGTGGATCTACACGATCTTATGTTAGTTATCTCTTACATAACGCACGTCGCACACAATTTTCCTGTAAACAACGACATTTTCAACGTCTATTCGTAGAGTCTCACGATCTAAAGTTATCAAAAAAAAAAAAAATATATGTATATATGTACATAGACGCAAAAGAATGATATCGTTAAACAAAATAAAACAAAACAGAAATAACGACTCCTTTATCTTCTCTTTAAACGAATATTTACTTTTATCTTTTCCGTACGTTTACTTCATTTCAAGAATTTACGGATGATAAAATTCTACATTTTTCAATTTTAATTAACGGACAGTCTTCTTTTCTCCGAGAAAAACATGTGCAAAAGTTTATGATGCTTATTTTGATTCTATTGAGAATTATATAACGAGGACCGACGACACAACTATTAGAATTTGACGAAATCTTGAATTCGTGAATACAGGAAAAATGTTATCAATCGATATATATATATATATATATATATATATATATATATATATATATATAGAGAGAGAGAGAGAGAGAGAGAGGTCAAATCCCGTTGCATAGGCAGTACGTTCGACATTCGATTCCTATTGACTGCCATTATCCACATTCCTTCTGCATTACTCCCTTACACGCAGCTCGCGTGTCAGTCTGGTCTCGTCTCGTATGAAACGTATGCGTAAGACCGATACTCCGTTTCGCAATGACACGAATATCAAATCGGACGTGATCGACGGACCAAATTTTTTATTTTTTTTTTTTTCGGTTGGAACAATATCGTATAAGAATTCCGCGCGAAAAAAAAAAACTTGCAAAATATAACCGGATACTCGGTTGAGAACGAATCGTTTAACGAAGGGGAGTTATAAAAAATAAAAAAAGGGGGAAAGAAAATAATTAATAAATAAAAAGTAAAAAAGAAATTAGAAAAGAGAATATGAGAGAGAGAGAGAGAAAGAGAGAAATAAAATATAGCTGTAGGCAAAAGGCCCAGCATTTTTATAACGGAAAACGCTCATTAACCGACATACACGCCTTTATTCGTCTGTGCGTTAAACTGAAGTACCTCCCCGTCGACTTCCGAGGCCGAGCCATTTAAAAAGCCGGAAAAAGCGGAACTTTGACGGTACGTTCGATCGCTTTAACCTTTCACCTACCGAATAATTGGAAGCGCAAAGTCAAAAAATTTTCATTCATCTTCCTTTCGTTCGTTTAACGCGATTATAACAGTTACGTGTATCGCAGAGACGTTCATTACGTTCTTTGACTGCGAATAAGATTTGCTTGAGTTAAGGAAGAAAGAAAAAAGAGAGAGATAGAGATAGAGAGATAGAAAGAGAGAGAGAGAGAAGAAAAAACGGAAAAAAAAGAAAAAAAGAAAGATTTAGCAATTAAAAATAATTTCTTTGCAATCATATCTTATCAAGTTATTTTACATGTATGTATTTCGTAGATTTCATCGCTTTACGTGCACCTGCATAATTATGTAAATGTCACGAAATGCTAATGCTATATTGATGAAATTATTGATGAAGATGTAATAACGATTAAAAAGCGTTGAATATATTTATAAAATGACAATTGAAAATTATTACCTATATTAAAAAAAAAAAGAAAAAAAAATTAAGAGAAAGAAAAATACTATATTCTTTACCTATCTTTCGATCTAACAATCTTCGGTTTTCGTTCTCATTCATAGTTAGATTAAATGTCTTATTTCTTCTCTCTCTCTCTCCCTCTCTCTCTCTCTCCCTCTCCCTCTCTCTTCCTTTCTACCTCTCTTTAACTAAGAATTTAAGTGCACAATTTCCAAGCGTCCGATTATAATAGAGAATACAAGCGTCCTTATTTACATCGAGATATCCCGAGGGCAACTAGGAAAATATCCAAGGTAAAACTTTCGGCTAACTCGAGACTATCAATGATGAAGAAGAAATGAAAGAGTTAGAAAGGAGGCAGAGGAAAGAGAAAAAGAGATGGCGAAGGTGGCAAAACTTCGGCGAGCCGGGTTGTTGCGAACAGCTAAGATGAGTAAAGTAAATACAAAGAGCGATTACGATCGGAGAGCACGTTAAAACTATTTATAAGGGGGATTTAGCGCTGCGATTTTCTCTGGAGAGGAAAAATCGAGGTCGCTGAGCGTTCGCCGGCCCGTTTTGTTTCTCTCGTTCTAACGCTACGCTGTCGGTGCGTTTCAAGGCCGGTCGTTCCATTTTTTCTCTATCTGTCTCTCTCTCCCTCTCTTTTTATTATTTCTTTTTTTTTTCAAGAGTGAGAGAGCATCGAATTCATTCCAGAGAAGAGCAAAATTCTATTTGAGGTCGGTCGCGTGTAAAAAGTGAGCGAACGTCGATCGATATCTTTCATCTCTCTCTCTCTCCCTCTCTCTCTCTCTCTCTCTCTCTCCTCTTTCTTTCTTAAAAGAGAGGAGATAGAAAGAAAAGGGATATCATACGGGGAATAGGAATTTGCGCGATCGTCCCTTATTATTCAAGGTGAGAACAAAAGGAGAGCTTTTCGAGGGCACCGATTCGTTAGGACGACGAGATTATAGGCTTCGTTGAAAATACCAAAGCCTCGATAAAAAATAGAGAGAGAAAGGAGAGAGAGAGAGAGAGAGAGAGAGAGAGAGAGAGAGAGAGAGAGAGAGGGAGAGAGAAAAAGACGAAGAAGAAGATATATAACGTGGTTTTTCTAAAAATAGGGGAACCCCCGTGGCAATGCCGCTTCGGTTATCCATGAAACGTGAAAATTTACGATATAGCAAGTTTGTGAATGCAAACGTGAAAGAGCTCTCCCCCCCCCCCCCTCTCTCTCTCTCTCTCTAGCTCTCTCTCTATCCATCTTTTTCATTTTCGATCGATATATAAACTCTCCGACGTAGAAAATTTCTCAATGACGAATTCGTTGAAAGCCATCTGAAATTTCTAATTATGAGATGAGAAGTGCTACGTTGGGAGGGAGTCTCTCTCTCTCTCTCTCTCCCTCTCTCTCTCTCTCTCTCCCTCTCTCTCTCTCTCTCTATTTTTATTTTCTACTTTTTTCTTCTTTTCACGTTCGGTATCGCTCCGATGATTTTGTGAATTTTTATCATCTCCTACTTTATACGTAAAAGAAAAGAAAAAAGAAAAAGTAATGAATAAACAGTTCACATAAATAGAAGTGAAAAATCGATAAATTAAAACTACAGAAAGGAAAAGGGGGAAAAGTAAAAAGAATTGAAAAATTAATAAAAACGAACTCGCAAAATTGTTTCCGACGAAATATCAAAGTTGAAAGTGTAACATATTCGTGAATGTGTAACCTTTTCCCAAATATTTCGTTTTTCCACTACTTTGATACGTTTTGTTGTCTACTTGTGAAATAAGTGATATAATCCAAAAGTGAGTTTGGAAGTACATACGTCTGGTTCTACACATATGTATATGCTTATATAGATATGTATGACGAGAGAAGGATTGAGTTATATCACCTAAAGGCATTTGAGTTTTAGTTCGAATGATACTAGAAGACGTACGTACACCCCTTCATCGACGAAACGAGAACTTTGACAGAAACGTAATTCAAAGCTGTGTATATGCGTGTGTGCGCAACATAGGGACAGACAGACAGACAGACAGACAGAGAGACAAACAGACAGACAGAAACAGAGACAGGGACAGAGACAGAGAGAAAGAGAGTCGAAACGGAAAAGTAGGAAATTTAAATTTCAATACCAACTACCTTGCAGACATTTATAGGTCAAGATTGTTTAACAAAGATGGAGAGGATTCGTGACGTCGGTAACGACTTTTCTGTCTGGAGAACGCTCTTTATTCGCTTTATAATACACCTTCAATGCTGCACAGTCGTTCGTTTTCACGCAGTTATCCAAACGATAACAGAACACAGAAAAAAAGGCAAAATAAAAAAAAAAGAAGAATAAAAAACAAAATAAATAAAAAAGAGAAAACAAAGAAATAAAAAAAGAAAGAAAGTTGAATAAATATTAAACTCTTTGTTCAATTTTATTGCTTGTTCGATGTCAAATTTGTTTGAAGTTTTCTCTTTCTCTCCATGCCTCCCCCCCTCTCTCTCTCTTTTGAATCTCGCTCTATAAAAAAAAAAAATAAAAAAGGTAACGTAGCGACAATAAGTAGTAGATACTCGAAATAAATAGATGGAAAATATCGATCACGATTTTCATTCGACCAGATAAAATTTCCGTCGTTGCTACTTAAATATTTCTCTTTCTTCTAAAGAAATAAAAGTAAAAGTAAGAAGGGAGAGAAGCAGTGGTAGGCGGAAAAATAAAAGTTCTTAAAGTAAGTTCTCCGAGGGTGAAAACGTTGGACACAAGTGGAACGCTTTGCACTCGAACTCGAGCGAGCACCCTTCTCCTCGTGCCTACTCCCTGCCTGTTAGTGGAACAGAGGCCTTAAGTAAAATGTCACGAGTTGCGTGGAAAGAGAGAACCAGAGAAATAAAGAGAGGGAAAAGGAAAGAGAGGGAAAGAGAAAGAGAGAGAGAGAGAGAGGGAAAGTTGTGCGAAAAATCCATGCAGCAGGCAGGCAAGCAAGCGAGCAAGCAGGTAGCATAGTATTGAATAACACGAACTCTCAGCGCTGCTCAAGCTCGCGTGTGTAATTTTAATACCATTAATATCCTCTTGGTACCTCCCAGAGCAGAGAGAGTAGAACTGAGCTGAGCTGAGCTGAGCTGAGTTGAGCAGAACTGAGCAGAGCTGAGCAGAGCAGAGCAGAGCAGAGCAGAGCAGAGCAGAGCAGAGCAGACTAACGAGATCGACGCAGTTCCATAAACGAAACGAGCTTGGCATTAATTTTCTTGGATATACCTATCGAGCAGAGAGCAGCTCGTATGCATATTTAAAGGAGGAAAAAAGGGGGGAAAGGAAAAAAAAAGAAAAAATCGAAAAAAGAATAAAAAGGGTGCGTGCTATGTCGAGGAAATGCAACGAGGGGATGGTGATTTCGCATGGCAACTCGAAGAGAGACGGGAACGCAAGAAGTACCACTCGACAATCCACGCACGCGAACGCGCTTTTCCTTCCTCTGAAATCCAACATGTTTCTGCATCTGACGCTCGTTAATTGCAACGTAATTCATTTTTATCCTTCCCATCTCGAATAAAATAGAGATATCATGGAGGAAACATGATTTCTTTCCGGCTCGACTCGGAGGAAACATGATTTCTTTCCGGTTCTACTCGGTACAGCTCTTTCTCATCGGGAAAAATTTAACTAACGTAATTATTAGTTTGTGTTACTAATAAATCTTTGTGATTAATTATATAAATAATTATGTGTAAGTGTGTGTATGTGTGTATATATAGAAAGAGAGGGGGAAAGAGAGAGAGACATAATATCGTCTGTTGATAATACAATTTCTTACAGAAGATAAGGATAAATTTTATCTGCTCTCGACTATTTACGATTCGATATGGTAGTGTCGATTGGTATTACAGATTCTTTACTTATCAACGATATTTCATATGCCGATAAAAATGACGATGATAAAGAAGTTCTCTTCTACGGTCGGTAATACCTAAGCTCGATAAAATAGAAATCCACTTTATGAACAGATAGATAACATTGATAATGTTGATAACATTGATAACCTTAAATTCCTACTTTACCGATCTACAGTACTACAATTAAATAGAAACATTTGGACAAACATGATATAAGATATACAGATCCAATCTATGATAACTAAAAAATTTACATCGCAACCCAGACACGATTATAATTAAAATTTCACTTATATCGATATATAGAAATAAATGAAGTTGCATAGAAACTCGTGAAACCGTGTTATTAGACTCGTTAAAGTATTAAGTAACCGCCTTAATTACAAGCCGTATAATTTATGCCTAACGAAGGCGTCTAGAAGAAAATAGAACGAAGAGAAAAGAAGGAGGAGATGACGAATGACTCTCCTCTTGGCAAAGTAGGCGTCTGTCGCGACTGCTTTTTTAGTTTAAGAAGATAAAAAGAAAAAAGAAGGGAAAAAATAGAAAAAAAAGAAGAAGAAACGGGCTAGACGACAAACTACCCCTTTCGTCTACTTTTAACTTTCTTTCTTTCTCTCTCTCTCTCTCTCTATCTATCTTTCTTCACTTCTTTTACATACATCCTTTCACAGTTATCATCGTCATAGTCTGCGTCAATCTACCAAAGTAATTCACCTGACGCGATGAGGTCACATCGTTCGCCGAGAAGCAAAGATACGGTCGGTCGCTTGGCTTAGTTTGGCTCGACTTGGCTTGGCTCGACTCGCTTGCTTGCTTTTCAGTGTTCTCGACGTAAAAGAGGACGAAATAAATTGAAGAAGGGTCATTTGACTCTTTCAACGGGGAACTACCACCCTGTGGGCGCTGCCGAGAAGATCGGGCACGCGCTGGATCCTCGAGAAACCGGTTCCGAATGACCGCTTACAAAATCGTTTTTACCACGCCGAGAAAACCTTAACGATCGATTTTACCCGCGTTATTATCGTTATTATTATTATTACTATTATTGTTATTGCTGTTGTTGTTGTTGCTTTTGTCCTTGTTATGTATATAAAAAAAAAAGAAAAAAAAATAGAGAAAAATTCTTTAAATAAACTCTTTAACAACGAACTAACCAATTTCATAAAGTGTTTAAAGCCTATTTTGCTTAGTACGAAATGTTTAAACTTTAATATCAGATATTAATCTTCATTATCGTTACTTTATATAATTCCGTAATTATACCTCCATCTTGTATTTTCTATATTTGCTTTTAATATAATTTCTTTTTAATACAATTTCTACTCGTTTTAATATAATCTCGTTTTAAACAATGTAACCAAATATTATCGATCTTATTAGTTTTATAAATAAATGTTTCAAATAAAAGTTATTAGGTTTTGAGCGGAAAATGTAATACTTATTATGTGTACGTCACAATAGACGCTGTTGCCAACATGTGGAAGTTATAACAATATTTTCCAACGAAAATTTTTATTTTAAGACGAGCAAAAAATATCAATACGAATCCAACGAGCTCTTATGATGATATTGTATGGAGTTATGGAATTATGGTGCCTCGAAATTCAACAAACTATCTAATCGCAATAATGTTTTTTACAGCTGCTGATGAACACTGTGTTTCGCATGATCACAACTTTGAAAATGTATCGAACAACAGTAAATAAATAAATAAACAAGAAAATAAAATTGGTTTATGAATTTATCGATTATCAAATGTTTATAGAAAAGTTGATCGCATCGTTGTTATTACATAGATAAACTTCAAAGCGCCATAACTCGATGAAATATTGATGAAAAGGTACTACGTAAGTGCTCGTTAGATTCGTATTGATATTCTCTATAACTTTTGTCCAATTTAAAACATCGATTTTCATTAAAATGAACTATTACTAACTATACTAACTTTGATATCTTCAGAATAATACATTCCATAAAATAGTCCCTATAAATATATAACATTTCTCCCTTGAAAATTAATAACTTTTACATAAAACATTTGTTTATAAAATTTACAAGATAGGAAGTATTTGTTCATATCGTTTAAAATGAGACACCCACGTACACCCACCTATCCCCCTACACACACACACACACACAGACACACACACTTCTATCTTTCTCTCATTGTCAGACAAAATCGAAAAGAATAAAACTTGCGAATCGGTAATTAGTATAGCGACTATTTTTATCTCTCGTTTGATCGAGAATCTCCACCCCACTCCCACTAGAGACACTGCTACACCTGTTCCTTTCTTTCTTCATCCACTTATCCCAGTTATTTTAATTGGATGGATCTAGAAGAAGGAGAAAGAGAGCGAGAAGAATAAAGAGAAAGGAGAAAGAAGAGATTTGCGAAAAATTTTTCAGAGGGAGGGAGGTAAGGGGAGAATGCGTGACGATGCGTGCGCGTACGTCTTTTGCGTGTCTGACTACCAATCGATAACACTTTTCGTTTAACCATGCGAATATCGTGCCACGAGTGGCTCGCGCTTTCGATGAGCATGATGACCAATCGATACGGAATGTTAAACTCCGTTGTACAATTAATTAGGTGAATACCGGATGAACAACGATTAAAAGGAAAACGAGTCGATGACGACGACGAAAGAAGAGAGAAGAAAAAAAAGAGAAGAGAGGATAGGAAAGGAAAAGAAAAGAAAAGGAAAGAAAAGGAAAAGAAAAAACGATGACTATGACGAATGTGCTTCAAATGGAGAAGCTTTGAAAGCTCTTCGCAGTGTGTTTCACGAAGAAAGCACGTTTCCACTTGGCGGCTTCTTTTCTCCCATGAGAGAAAAGAAAAGAAAAGAAAAGAAAAGAAAAGAAAAGAAAAGAAAAGAAAAAGAAAACAAACGAAGC
Source organism: Vespula vulgaris (assembly GCF_905475345.1). Taxonomy (NCBI): domain Eukaryota; kingdom Metazoa; phylum Arthropoda; class Insecta; order Hymenoptera; family Vespidae; genus Vespula; species Vespula vulgaris. The sequence goes on from NC_066587.1 coordinate 13,146,581, forward strand.
TAAAAAAGAGGAAAAAAGGAACAGTCGATGGATGAACAGGTGAAAGAGGTTAATAAGGAAAAAGCATGTCATGTGATACGGATTAAAACTCGTACGACTCGAAAGACGACATTGAGTTTTCTTCCCTTAAAATAAGAATTTTTGAATTTATAAGAAGAAGAAGAAGAAAAAGAAGAATGATGATAATAAGAGAAATAAGGTCTTCCGTGTAATGGATTATTCGTGCTCACGTAGATCGACTTTTCTATCATTTTACTTTTCTTTTCTTTTCGTTTTTTTTTCTTTTCTTTTCTTTTCTTTTTTTTTTTACGTAGAAACGAACGAGCTTCTTAAGCACCCATAAAAGCGTGCGACACTCACTATCTATATTATACGCTGGGGCAAATGTGTCGTCGCACAAGCCTTGTGTTTGTAACGAGCTATCGTAAAAAAGAATAAGCGGTGTCTCGAACGTGACTGTCAAATGAGAAATCAATCTTAGTTTGAGGAATTTCAAAGAAACAAGATAAGTAAGAGAAATAAATAAATAAAATAATCGATAGGGTGGTCGACTTAGTGAAAATAATGACCTATCATATATATATATATATATATATATATATATATATATAACATTATATATATTATGTCTTTCTCTAATTCGTTGCTTCGTTGACTGCCTTTGTGGCACGTTGAAACATTGAAATAACTCGATAATGTTAGACATTATTATCGCTCCTGTGCTCGTATTCTCTCTCTATCATTTCGAATTCCTTTTTACGATAACGAAAAAACAAGAAATAAAAATAAAATAAAAAGAAAAAGAAAAAGAGAAATAAGTCATCAAACGTATCTCTTCCTCGACAATTTTCAAAGCTTTCGCAAAGAAATACGTCGCGACCTTCGAGAGAAACTCGACGATAACTTGGCTCTTCGTTCAGAAAGAAAGAAAAAGATAGAGAAGAATGGTAGCGTTGTAAGCAGGAAAAACCTAATCTATATACATATACATGCGCCTTTATGAGAAAAATTTACATTACCGTTCTCCTCTAACTATTACACCCTATACAGACAAACGACGAATCTTTTTCTGTTATTATCATTATCATAATCATGATTCGTATTTTCTCGTTATTGCGGTTAAGACGATCAACGTACGATTGACTTCATACAAACCAATTATTTTCTGTTGCTTTCTAACGCTATTATTCTATCTTGTATATCAATGGTTAAAGAAAAAGAAAATAAAAGAAAATACAAGACAAGTAACAACAAAATTCTCAAGTTCATTTAATCTAAAAAAAAAATTGTGTTACTCTTTATCTATTTAAATCAGTAAACGAGCACATTAATGGGAAAAGAAAAAGTAGGAGAGAGAGAGAGAGAGAGAGAGAGAGAGAGAGAGAGAGAGCTCGAAAAGAGCTTACGATAAGACCTTCTACCAAGAATATAGTTAACGAAAGGAGGACACACGAATAGAATCGATCGCCTCTCTTATCGTTCCTAGCATCCAAATTCTCCGATGTACCAATGAGATAACGCCTCTGATACGTGCTTCGATATCATAATGACGTAACAAATAGATTTTCTTGAAAATTATTCGGGACAATCATTTCTAATTGGCTCGTTTGCCTTCCAAACATAGATTCCAAAAATTATAAATCAATGAAAATTTCAGAAATTCTATTTCAGAAATGGAATTATTTACTATTATCTTGCGATCTATTTGATAAAATTGCACGGACAAGTAAAAGAATTTTCGTACGTTCTCAATATATCATAAATATCGCAATTAGTTCCCGCGGATATTTTTTTCTTCTCTCTCTCTCTCTCTCTCTCTCTTTTTTTTCTTTCTAAAAGACCTTATTCCATTATTGATCTCTCTCATATTATTACCTTAATTATCATTTACCAATAATTGCTTCCTGATTAGTATCGAATAGAAACGAATTTCGATCGTGAACAACATGTTAATTACTAAATTAAAAATATTAAAATAAAAAGAGATAAAAATATTATAAAATAAATTAAAAATCGTGTGTATCGGAAGACGACCGACACGATAAAATGCACGAAGATAAATTATGAAATTTTCGATGAGTAAAATAACTCAACGATACTTCCGAGTTACTCAAGGATATACAGTCGAGATATAATGCGTTCGTTTGACGAATCGCGTCCATTATCGTCGAACATGTACAGGATGAGCGAGCGAACTCATCGATTACGTTAACTGTCATTAGACCACGTGTTTCCGGCTCGAAAAACGGTTCGCATTGATTACAATCCATCGGTAAGTGTATGCCAAACGTAACAGGGTGCGGTTAAGCTCTGTTACGTCGATTAACTTCATCGACCTCAAAATTGGAATCGAGTTACGATAAACAGACAGGTATGTATCTCGTTCGAACTGACCTATATCATTTGGAATCATTCAAATCGAGCTACGTTACGCAAGGTTGCGTTCTCTCTATCGTAACGAATGATTTTTTGTCCTCTCTTCGATTAAAAAACACGACTCACCGATATTGTTAAAGAAAAATCCATTTCCACGTTTTTGAATTTCGTCACAGCTTTGATTTGTGTATACTCACCTGTAACAAAATAAAAAATTATCTTAATTAGCGTTCCAAATTTGTGAATACACATACATATATACATACATATATATACGTGTGTGTATGTATTACGTAGGTATATGCACAATGTACATAAAAAGAGAGATGACGACAGTCGACGCAACGATTAAAACGAAAACGTCATACTTTTTTATTTATATTGATCTTGAACTTAGGACCATCGAGGGAAGTAATCGATAAAAATTATTAAGCGTCATTGAACCGACGTCGTACCTTACAGGACGATAATTAGACTATGAGCGATCGGATTACGTACGGTCACATGGCAAATGCGAGATCAATCGACCGAAAGATTAACACATCGGTAAAAAGGGAATGGTGATAAGAACGTCATTATATTCGTTGATTTCGTCAGACGTATATTTCTTATCCACCTGTAAATATACTCATCGATGTCTACGATGTTAAGAAAATATATTGTTCTCGTGAAAACATAATAATACAAACGGGTCAACTAATCTCGTACGATAAGGCTTCCTTATCGAAATGAAACTCTGTTAAATTTCCTTCTCCTTTACCTCCTTCTCCCAAGCCTTACTTTACAAATAATAAATAAATAAATAAATAAATAAACAAACGAACAAACAAATACAAATTTGTCTCTAAAAATAAAACTTTTTCTCGTCTGTCGTTGTTCATGAAAATAAACTCACATAGCCAGACGTTGCCACGGGGTGCCGTTTGAAGAATGTTGAAGCGTAGATTAAAATCGAGACCAGCCAAGTCTTGACGCAAACGACTGCTATCCATAATCAGTGCCCTTTCTGGTAGTAGAAATAGATGATCACTTCCCTCAAGGGGCCCCAAACTTCGAGGCACCCCAAGAGGTCCAGAACGGGCCGTCAACATTCTGCCAAGGCGTTCGTAGTTGCTACTAGCCCCGACCTCGACCTCGACCTCACGTTTGAGCTCACGACCAGCCTCCGTACTAGCATCCCCCTCCTCATCCTCGGCCAGTGATCGCTCGAGACCCGACACCCTGCCGATCGACGGTTTCGACAACTTTTCACGACTAGTGACTTACGACAACTAAACCGATCGTACTCGACGATCTTTTTCACCAAGTCGATTTATTTATTTATTTATTTTTTTTTTCGTTCGATTTCTTTCTTTCCTGACGCGTTTATGACGTGTTATTTCTCCTTTCGATACGTTACTTTAATTCCTACGTCGTTCCTACGATTTGATCGTGCGTGAAATAAACGACGATTCCTTTTTGTGAGAACGTTACGGAATTTTCTTCTCTCTTTTCCTTTTTCTCTTTTCAAGAATTTAATCTCTTCGTTTGTTTCCCGTTACATTCCTACTGCGTATTAGCGATTTACGAAATGAATTGATAAACAAACGTATGATTCGCGAATAATGAAATCGAGTTTCGATAAATATGTATGTGTGTGTGAAAAATACGCCAGAGTTACGTTTGCGAGTAAATAGGATTAATTCGTACTACGCGTGGGAAGAATTGAAGCTAATTAATCCTTCCACATAGTACTGTACAGGTCTCTGGAGAATCGTCGATGTTTGTCGACCTACTACTACCAAACTTTAGATCAATGTCACGTATTATATTTTGTAAATGAAAGGTTTCCTAAAGTGCAAAAACAAGCGACGCGTAAACATCCGTCAGTTTATTAAACAGCAACGAGCAAGATGTAAAACACTGATTTTCCTCGTTAATTGAAAGCTCAGTGATATAGAAAGAGAGTCTCTTTGTTTAATGAATTTTGCGACCTCATCGAGTCGACGAATGTTCCGGAGCAGTCGAAGATAAGAGAAAGAAGGAAAAGCCAAGTGGAAAAATCGAAGTGAACGAAGAGACGAGGGTCGAACGAGATGGGGTTTGCTCTACACATGCGTATTTCGAACGACGCCAAAAGCAAAAGTACTCTCGTCTGCTTTTATTTGCTGATGCGAACGAGATGTTACTACGATTATTTACGATTTGACAAATTAGAAACAAAACGTTCTTTTTTTTTTTTGTTATTTTCATTGGCAAACAGAAGGAAGGAAAAAATGATAATAATAAAACTAATAATATATACACATATAAAATACTTGAAATCTCGTTGCCTGTAAGACTCGTAGTCCGTAATTTTAGTTTCCTGTTAGACGTCGAACAAGAAAATTGATAAAAAAGAAAATATAAAGACCGATACAAATATCAGTGATCGAAACGTGAACTATGGTATTAAATTGTTTCTATATTTTATACGAATATAAAATTCTTGATCTAAATTCGTCGAGTTACTGGCAAACGTTACCGCCAACCAACGGACAATCGGATATCGGCGAAATAAATTCAAAGTCTGGCAAGCAAAAGAGCATCCACTATTTCGATACTTCTCCTTTCGTATCAACCTAACGATCACGACGTATTAGAATGAAATAGCTTAAAAACATATAATGTATGAGACTCGTAAAGTTTCTACGCGTATATAAATACGAATCCGATCGAAAGTAAGTCGTAATTTCACATACTATCTCTATCCTTTTATTTCCGACTAGTAATATACTACGTAATAATAATAACACCTATTTATCGCTATGCATCGAGCTACTGTCAGAAAACAATAAAAGTATTCTCGTGCGCGCGTACACGTGACTACGACAACAAAGGATCAAACTGATTATTTTATGATAAGTTTATATTTCGAAAAAAAAAAAAAAAATCTACGATTCGTGAAATTGTAATGGTCCAACCTATAACGAATTACTCACTGAACGCGCACTAGTCAAAATCAAAGTATCGAAATTTAATATAAACGCGTTTTACGATTGAGACGCGATAGAAGAGACACTCGAGGCGCGACGGTCGGCGCTCAACTGTGAGCGCGTCGAGCTTTGCTCGTGCATACTGTGTATCGCGCCAGCGAGCCGACCGCTACCGAAGATTGCCGAAGATGTCCGATGTCTCGCAGATTCACCGATCAACGAGAAAAATCTTTTCTTTTTAATTTGAATGTTCGTAAAAACGAAAGTATTTATTACGTAATCTTTCTATCTACATACATTCGATCGTGAGCGTCCCTCTCTTTAATTTCTCGTATATATTACGACGTGTATATTACTTCTTTTTAACCAAATATGTATAAACGAGTTAATAAAATAAAATTAAATAAAAGAAAAAAAAAATAGAAATAAGGAAATAAGAAAAAAGAAAAAAGAAAGGAAAGAAAGGACGATTTCTCCGACGTTTCTTTAATAGAAAACAATAGAAAAATGATCACGTGATAAATGATTTTAAAGAGCGCGAAAATTCGATTCCGTAAACGTGTGCAAGTTCACGTTTACTCGACACTATCTCGTCGATGATGCGAGAGCAAAGGCTCGTCGTGTACGTTTCACTCCCCCGTTCTCCTCTCGATTCGGGTAGTATTAATCCATATAAAGCGATCGATCGAAGCATCGAGGGATCATCGAAAAGATTTGACACGCGAGGCACGCACACGGAAGATCGAGAGTCGGTATAGTAACAGTATGCTCGATCCTTCGTCTCCGCATATAACAGTATTATATGTATAACCATGGATGAAATTTCTGCCACGCTGAATTAGCCCAATATCGACGTTCTACTTTGTATCTAGAGGACGACGTAATGACCCGTTACTTTGATATTTTTTATATTAGAAAAAAGTGAAATGACCGTGCAAGAAGATGCGTCATTTCGTTCTCGTATTCATAGAGACGAGAAACAGTATTCAAAGATCCTCGTAATTCTTTATTGTTCTTTGTAAATCTTCGAAGGACATCGATCTCTCTCTCTCTCTCTGTCTCTCTCTTTGTTTCTGGAAGGAAGGAGAGAGAGAGAGAGAGAGAGAGAGAGAGAGAGAGAGAACGATTTCCTTCTTAGATATAATCCTCTCCGGTTTCGCAGAATTCCACGTTTCGCGAGGAGAAAAGGATTGGTCCGGCTCGAAACGAGGCGAAAGTCAAATAACGGTCTAGCCATTAAGCATAACGACTTTTTCAGCGACGCGGCAGGTTTAAAACTCGTGCAAAGCGTGCACGGAGCTCGCAACTTCGCCTTATCCTTCTTTCTTTCTTTCTTTCCTTCATTTTTTTTCTCCACTTGCTTCTCGCGCGTTTAGTCAGGTCGACGAAACGTTCGTCGAGAGAGTTAGCGAGCGTTCGATCGGTTCTTGGAAAGCGTTCGCGTACGCGGAAAATATGTAGTTCGGTATGCCTTAACTCTGCAATGGAAGAAAGAGAAAGACAGAGAGAGAGAGAGAGAGAGAGAGAGAGAGAAAGAGAAAGAGAAAGAGAAAGAAAAAAGAGAGAGATACGTTTCGAAAGGCATAAAAGCGAGGCCCGCGCGATAAATCGTAAACCGCGATGACGGTTGCACGTTCTTTTTATCTTTCTATATTTCTTTATTTCCCTATTTCTTTATTTCTTTGAGCACAACGAACATGATGATATTCTTTAGCTTACGATTTCTCGCTTACTCGTGGCCGCCACCGCCGACTCATACCACCCACGTGCCTTTCCGCTTCGCGATTCTTACGGCTGCACCGCGTGTGCGCCATAGTACCGTTCCTTCTATCTTTTCTCTCCCCTTCTCCCTTCCCCTCTCTCTCTCTCTCTCTCTTTCCTTCTTTCTTTACCCCCTCTATATGGGTGTGCGTGTGTGCATACACGCAGAACTTTGTCTTTTTCTTTTTGGACTGTCACATTAGCTGCATCCTTCTTCCTTTGCTGAACGACTTAGCGATGCATCGAACCAACCAACTCGCTAAAGTAAGAATACGAACTTGAAAGCAGAATTTTTATTCTAATTGTTCTCTCGATTGGTTCAATCGTATGTATGTATATATTATTCCGTAGACCATGACCTAGAACGATGGATTGAGAAATAAATATAATGGTAAGACAGAATCAGGGAAAATTTGAAATTACAAAGAGAATAGGAAAGTTTCGATTCGCTGGGGCTTTGTTCTTCCTTCTCTTTTCTTATAATCGTTCCAAATGAAAAACGACCGGCTTACCAACTTCGTTTCGGTCTTTTGCAAGAGTTTTAAACTTAATAATGCTGGATTTATAAAGCTTTCTCTTATTAACGCATTGCGAAACGCATTCCTTGCTCATAACCTACTCTCGATTCAATTATATACTTTTCCGACCGAATTTTCTTATCACACTTTGCCATTGGTTCGTATTTACGAAGGAAAAAAAAATAAATTATTACTCGATTTGTTTGTTTTGTTTTCTTTTCTTTTTTTCTTTTTTACAATCGTGTTAGAAGGCTGATCTTACGCAGACCGTATCGCAGAAATATTTTCAACAAAATGCTTTAGATATATCTGTTATAGATCTTGTTTGAAAGAAAAAAAAAAGAAGTAGTTATTAGTTAGTCATAGCATTTGCTAGCGTCATAGTATCGAGTTACTTCCACGAGTTTTAAATCTATCATAAGTATTTAGATTTTTTTATGATAGTTTCAATTAACGATACGCTAGAATCGTTGTTTCAAGAATCACGAATTTGATACTTTATTGTCGTCACGTAAGGAATGCAAGCATGTGACTGATACACATCATGGTGTCTCATGTCACTTGAAAGATAGTAAATATTTAAAATAAAGGAACTGCCCACATAGTTGAAGGAAGTGTCAGCACGGCTCACGATCTTATCGAGATTATTTATTTATTTATTCTTTGTTGTTGTTGCTCAACATACTCCTTTAAAAAGTTTCTCTCCTATGTTCTATCTGCAATTAATCATTTTTCCTTTTTCTTTCTTTTCTTCTTCTTTTTTTCCCCTTAAATCTTTGATACGCTTCATATAGTAAATCGATTTATTCAAAAAAGAAAAGAAAAAAAAAAGAATGTTCGAAAATATTCGTCAAATTTTAAGTACGTACGAACGACGTTGAATCTTCTGATAAAAGCGGATAATCGGGATTTATAGGGATTCGAATAAAATTTCACCGCGACGTTCGTCGATCCGATTATCGACCTCGAAGCAATTACCGTACGAAAACGATCTCTTTTAAACTCTCTTTGCTTCTTCCAATTTAGTAGTGATGTTCTTTTTCTTTATTGTTATTATTATTACGATTATTATAATTATTTTATTATTATTACTATTGTTGTCGTTGTTATGTACTATTGTTGCGAGCAAAGCTTTCTCTCACGTCGATTAAAAAATTGACTAGAATCCTTGGACAATAATTACGTAAAACGAAATGGATCGATTTTAACGAACATCGTTAAAAATCGTAACTTTTCAATTTGTAGAGTTATTTATAAAAATAATCACCTGAGATAAAAAGTCCGAACGGCACGTACGAATTACTCGACACACTTCGTTGGAGACAATGAATTTTTGCTTTATTTCCGTTCGGCACAGTTGATTTTTCCAATTTTGTTTTGTTACTTTATTTTTACTTTTTCTCATCGATAACGACGACGAATATACCCTTGGGGGACACTCATTCTTTTTCTTGTCCGTTCGACGATTCGATTAATGTGTCTTGTATTCGCACTTGGATCGAACTATCGTCCTTCCTCTGCAATACAAATATACATACCTTTGCATTTAGTGTCTTACGATTGATACGAATGAGACGTGTGTCATCGATTCGATCGACATATTTCATCTTTCATTTCATTGTTTCTGTTCGTTATAGAACCCTGTTTGAGTTATCGAAGGAAAAGCTTATAGCAAGGAGATTTTTTTATTGGAAAGTTACCGGAAGAAGAGATTCTAACTTATAAAACGTAATACGTGTACGGGTTTGATCTGGGCCGTATCAAAAGGAGCACGTAGGTCTTCCGATGTTGAAGCAACCGAGCATAGCGGAAGAATAATAAAAAGGATAGCAGTAGCATGCCGAATGTGACCCAGTTGAAAATCCGATCGATCGACCGTATCCTCCTTTATATTGACAATGAACGACATCGAGAGAATACGAAAGAGACTAAGAAAGAAAGAAAGAAATAAAGAAAGAGAAAAAGAAAGAAAGAAAGAAAGAAAGAAAAATGAGAGAAGACATTTCGTATCCTCGCCAAGTCGTAACTTGCTCGACACCGGGACTTCTCAAGTAAATAAAGTTTTTCCTTTCGAGCGTCTTACCAATAAACCAGCCAACCTTCCAAAAATATCCACCCTCGTTATCGTAAACTCTTCACAAATTATTTTAGAGATGTAATTGTCCTTCTGGAAGATGTCTTCGCAGGTAGAATCCGTGCAGCTGCAGTAAATATTACAAACCGTAGAAAGATTTACGTCATCGACAGACGCATCGAGAATATTGTCGACACGTCGATAATAAACATATGAAAATGTTTATTTCGAGTAGGAATAACTTTTGTCGTTAATATCTCTCGACTTAACGTACTGTACGAATAAACTATCCCACATTTCTCCATATAAGCTGGATCGATAATTATTCTCTCAAAGAGATGAACTTTCCTCTCGCCAACACTCGAGACGGCTATCGATTTTTCGTCTCCGACCTTTTTAGACGCACCCACGTACGTTTCCTGACGACTTTCTCGCGCTGATTGAAATGAAATATAAAAACGTTTACCTGATCTCCGATCGAACATCATCCGCGATCCGCACAAACAAACACCGTAAACCCATAACGAAACTGCGACCGAGTAAATTCTCAACTTCCGAGAGTTTTTCGTGTATAATAGTAGGCTTCCAATCGGCAAGCAAGCTATGACTCACCTGTAACAGAAAGAGAAATGACGTCTTAACAGTCGTAATTGACGTTAATTGGAGATATCTGGAACGTTATTTAAAATTAGCACGAATTTAATTAATTTGCTGGATTTTTTGTTTGTCGACTTTAAGAGAAAACGTTTCGGACGAGATAAGTGTATCCTGTTTTTCACGCGACTCCGATTCGAATGCAGCTACTTATTTCTAGATAATATCAGCCTATCGAAAAATAAATGTTTTAACGGAACATCAAAAGAGAAAAAGAAAAAATAAAGAAAGAAAGTAAAGAAAATATCGTTGCCTGTATTTCGTTTCTTATACCGTGTAATCGCTTTGTCCGAATTAAAATAAATGTCTCTTTAAATCTGATCGATTCGTCAGAACTCTGCAGTACCATCGATCGAATAAAAAAGTCGGATGATTTGTCCAAAAGTTTATTACTTCCGTCGAACGATGGCGCAGCGATCTAATCGACGCTCGCGCTATCGGACATTCTAGCGGGAGAACTCGGAATCATCCGACGAATTCGAAACGTATGGCGCGCATTAACTTGGTGCTTACAAGCGATGGACAATTTTAGAGCTGGCCCCGTGTTAATCCGGTGAGTTCGGAAGAATCGGTTTGTCCATAGACGAAATTAGACGTCGAACGAGCCTAGCGCGATTGACGTTCCCATCCAGCCTGGGATCTAATCCTATATAACCGAGTTGGTACAGACTCGCTACTATCTTATTTCTCCTCTTACTGCTTTTGTTTATATTTCTATTATAGCCGAGTTCAACGACGAGTTCGAAGTCACTGACAGAGAAGAGAAGAGAAGAAAAAAGAAGAGAAGAGAAAGATAGAGAGAGCGTCACGTTCAAATGTCAAATCAAATCTTTGCACTCGCGTGTATTTTTGGCTACCTTTTAACTACACTCAAAGAAAATAATATATCGAATATATCTAAATGACGATTTTCCATGCGACAATAGCAAGGAGGAGGCTGAACGTTTCGAGAAGAAAATGATTCATCGGTTTTATGTCTCTCTCGTCTAACGACGAGTGCACCACGAGTATTCTCGGTATCGTCTTGCGAATCCTCGCGAGCTGCCTTCGATGGCGGCCGCTTTAAACGGTGAACGTGACATCACGCCTGTGCCAAATACTTTCATCGTCTAACGGAAGTCGTTATTTTTATCTTTCCCTTCGCTTCGTTACAGAAAGCGCGTTTATTTCTTAAGATGCAGTGCGATCGACCAAACGGAAATATTCGAAGGTCTCCCATTAGATAGAAGTAGATCGGTACGAGACAAAGAAGATAAATTAACTCGACACTGAACTCGTTTCAAACGTCAACAAAATGTGTTTATTTAATTAAAAATTTGTTCAAGAAAAAAAAAAAGGAAAAGAGAAGACAAACAGTTCCACGAGTTTATCTTTTAATACTTCCGATTTACCGATGACTACGAACGAAGCTGACGTAAGCTGTTTCGAGACAGTTCTCTTTATACATGTGATTCAACGACAGTATCAAAGATCGCCCACTTTAATGACTCGATTACTCGCGAATTAGTCGTCGGTTCGTTGCTCACGGCAAGCCCACGTTTTTCCTCTCATCCAATCTCTTCGAATTGTCTTAGACATTATCTGAGAAGGGTCAGAAGGTTATCCTTAAGGGAGATAAAATATATTAGAAAGGATCTTTCATGATGTTCGAAATGCACAAGAATCGGTTCAATGGCCTAATGGATGAACCTAGTCGAAAGAGATACTGCGATCTAGTCGGCGACAGGTTTTACGACGTCCGGAGATTAACGTGATTCCGGTTGACTTGATATCTATCCTTCCCCCCCCCCCCCCTCTCTCTCTCCTTCTCTCATCAAGAAGTCCCTTATTTCCTTTCATAGCTTCTAGAGAAACAAATTTATTAGCCGATAATGACATAACGGTTTTAAACGACCTTGAATTCTTGGTAATTAAATGCACCATTTTTCATTGCGATAACTTCACGCGTACGACGGTTATTATTAATGTATAAGATTAAGGTAACGAAGTCGATACTCCTAACGAGGAAGAAATATGTAAATTAAAAGTATACTTTGACGAGGATCATATGATCTTAAAAAATTATAAATAGATCAAGAAATATCAATGTATGCTATTTGCATTTTGTTATAGCAATTTGTAAACATCATAATTTATAAAATTCTTCCGGATCATTAAATTTTTGCAACATCTAAGAAACGACTAATAAGAATTAATATTGCTTATACAAAACGCATGATATTAATCGCATACTTCGCTTCTTGTTGCTATCGGAATCAATCGTTATTATCTAATAAATGTTAAAGAATAATAATAATAATAATAATAATAATAATAATAATAATAATAATAATAATAATAATAATAATAATAATAATGAGAGAACAAGTTTCGAAGAGTGCAGTTATCGTGACTTTGCGATCTAAACTCGTTTCGTTAGTTAATCTATACTAATGAGTTGAGAAATCACAGATTTCCTATTCGGTATCTACGAAATCATGAATTAAAGTCTCTGTAATTCTATAAAACGAAAGTTCCAATGAAGATATCGCTACTTGGTCTCGTATCATCTAATCTCTTTTATCTAATCTAATCTGAAAGAATTAAGTCGTACATGTAAGCCTTATAAACGGTTGTATAAAGCTCGAGGCTCCCACGGTGTATGATTCGATGAACAAAACCCAATGCGTGTTGCACGTCGTATACTAGTAGTCACAGTATTTTTCATTGACCGTGTTCGAAAGAAGTAGGAGATAATGGCTCGGGGGAAACATTAACAATATCGACAAAATTCACGGGCAACAGATTCGAATAAAAAAAAAAAAAATTAATCAAGTATTTCTTTAAAAAATATATATATAATTTTGTTAATACCCGTTAACAGTATATAATTTTACTTTGCCTTTTCCTGCTAACGAGGCAAAGAAAAAAAAAAAAAAAAACAAGTAACCTTTACTTGAATATTTTTGCCATTAAATACCAACATCTCCCCATCGATATCTATAGTTATCGAATAAATAAAGATGCGAGAATACAATTGCCGAGAAAAAGTAGGTTGCGGCACCTCGTGAAAAGAGTACAAACGGCGATTCGGAGAATATCGTATAATCGCGAACGCGGAAAATCAATGATCGTAGGAAGGCGCGTGGCAACGTTCTCTCTTTCTCTCTCTCTCTCTCTCTCTCTCTCTCTCTCTCTCTCTCTCTGACTCTCTTGGGCGGTGTGTTAGCTCGTTGCGTCACACAAGTGGAATTAAATCAAATAAGCAATTTAGAGGAGCAATGCGATTAAGTCCACGATTTATGGCGTTTGATATAATACGGCTTCTTCTTGTACTTGGGTTAGACGAAGTCGAATTGACTATCGAATCTTTTACAAGCGATTTGTCTACCTACAAGACGCATTCCCTTAGCCTTCTAATTCTCCTATTCGGATCGATAGAATTGCTGCTTGGCGTTATTTCGTACGAAAGGTCTGCCAAGAAAATTTGCACGTGCCCGAACAGGAGTCTTGTACGACTCGAACCGCGAATCTTCCGTTTTTTGGCAATCATTTTTTATTCACTCTCTTTATCTTTCTTTCACGTTGAAAGCTTGTTACACGTTACGTGTGTGACAACGAGACGATAATCGTAAGAAGAAAATGATATAAGCACGAGATAAGAACGAAGCTTTTGGTGCCCGACGATGAATATGGCCGTGCTCTTGTCTTTGCAGGAGATGCGCAGCTGTTAAGAGAAAAGCAGCGTGCCGTGAAGCTCTGGAAAAGAAATAACGAAAAAGCTCGACGAATAAACGTCTTGCGAATTGCAATCGTCGAGTGCAAGGATGCGCAGGCTCGCGACCTCGTTTCCTTCGAACACGACTCGTCGTCGTCGTCATCGTCGTCGTCGTCGTCGTCGTTGTCGTCGTCGTCCTTGTCAAGGAAGCCCAGTAGTCGTCGTTCGAGAAACAGCACGAAGTTTCTCGGAGCAGATTTTTGCGAAAGATAACGTGTGGCCGAACATAGCGAATTTTTCAGCAGTGCGGAGCGAAATTGGAAAGGAAAGGAAAGAAAAGAAAAGAAAAGAAAAGAAAAAGGAATAGAAAACGAAAGGAAAGAAAAGGATGAGAGGAAAAAAAGAGAAGCGCCAGAGAAGAACATGGAAAAGATGGACGAAAGAAAAACGGCGTGCAGATTGAAAAAGTTTACCTCGAACAATGGTTGTAACCGGCCATTGGGAAGACTCGAGCCTCTTACAACACCACATGTTTACAGCTTCTTTTATTAAGCCAGACACGAAAAGGTGTGCCTTCGTGTCCTCTCCTTAACTAATACTCGAGGACGACGATGACGACGACGACGACGACGACGACGACAACGACGATGAAGGAGAAACAACGAGTGGGACTTTCTTTCTTTTTTTTCTTTTAATCCCTCTCACGAGAAGACAAACTACTGGTGAAATAGGAAAAGAAAAGAACGAAAAGGACAAAAGGTAAAGACGAAAACGAAGACGACTGTAGAAGAAGAAGAAGAAAACGACGAGGAGGAGGAAGCCCCAGAAAGCCCTTTCCTCGCGCGTGAATACGCTCCGAATCGGTCGAAAGAGGGAGCGCAGTGAACTTTCCTTCTCTCGTCGCGACGAACCACGGCGCCGGCAAATGGCGTCTGTGGTCGATAGACCACGCACGCTCGGCTCAACATTTCTCTTCCCCGCTTCACCTCGACCTCCTATAGTTTCCATGGGGGACCAAAAGATGGGGTAACGTCTATACGTTCCATCGCCTATTTCCTTTCTATCAAATCGAATCGACCACTTTCTCCTCCCGTGTCTCATTCTTTTTCTTCTTCTTTTTCTTCTTCTTCGTCTCGTCACACCCATCCGGTACGAGGATCGCTCTCTAATTTGCCCTGCAAATGAACCTCTTCCCCACCCCTCTGTCTCTTTCTGCCTTTTCTCTATCGTTGTTTCAAACGTTCCAAGTTGATTACGATTATCGATCCCTTGTTGTTCGAGGTAAACGAGAAATTCCTCATGGAATTTAATAGGATTATTGAAAAAAACAATTGGGTTTTCTTTTTATTTTTGTAATAAAACATCCTTGTCCCCACTACTATCCTCATTTCTCACATCCCACCCGAGTAATCAATCAATCAATCACATCTTATTATTCTATTATCGATGATGAAAAGGAATCTATGATGGAGATAAAAGAATAGAAAGAATAAAGAATTAAAATGTAAAAGTCTACTGTAGAAGTATGCGAGGGTCTGTCATCACGGATAAAAATACGGCGAAGCAAGGTGAACGTACCCGCGTCCTTTGAGAGAGTCCTTTCATATTCGTTTCTAACCATACCGACTGTAGAAGCATTATATTCTCCATTTCTACGGTTATCGATTGCACTGAGTTAACCGCGTAAAAGACAACTATTGTTTCCACGATATCTCCGATAACTTCTTTTCTATCCTTTCAACGAGCCCGCGGAATTCCATGTCGATCGGCTAGGAAATTAAATCCTGAAATTATACGCTGAAATATACACTAATACACTTTACGTATATACAGTGTACATATGTAAGATCGCAAGAAACGGAGGAAAAAAGTAAATGAGAATAAGATCGATGTAGAATAAAATCGATCTCGACTTTTACCTTCTATCTTTATTACGTTTCAGCAATAACCCACGTAATATCTTCTCTTTTCTATTTCATAATACTTCTCGATCCTTTATCGAACGTTCTAACAAACATCGTGACATCATTCGAATCAAAAAAAAAAAAAAAAAAAAAAAAGAAGAAGAAGAAAAAAGAAGGGAAAAAAAGGAAAAAACTTGTCTTACAGCTCTTAGAAACGCGTTCGTCCAAAGTCTCATCCTGAAATAATCAAAAAGCTAGGTAAGAACGTTAAGTAACGAAGGAAGTTTTTTTCTTTGGAAAGTTTGTCAAAGGAAAATTCAACCAGGCGATTTCGTCTTTGGTAGAGCGCGTTTAGCGAATTCAAATTCTAAGATGAAGAGACAACAAGAAAGAAAGAAAGACAGAAAGAGAGAGAGAGAGAGAGAGAGAGAGAGAGAGACAGAGAGATCGGATCTAAATATAGCGAGGAGGAGCGCATAGTTTCGCTAAGGAATTTCCAAGACTCCTCGAAGGCAGCAAGCACGGCAAAGCACTTCTACGTCTTGCGCATATTTTTCGCGCGCTGCTACCGTCCGTGCAAGATCCGCGATATGCGGAAGAACAGACGAACAAGGAGAATTAACGCGCTAGCGAGTTCTCCGGGCGCGTTAATTCTTCGAACGCGTCACGGATCGATCGCGAAAGAATGAACAAACTCATCCTCGCGCGCACTCCTCGATCCGATCGCCGAGTTCGCGCGTTTATCGCTAGACCATCGTAATAACAAACGAATACTAACTATTTCCCTTCCGTACGAAAGATAGATAAAAAGAAAAAAAAAAAGAGAGAGAACTCATAATCGTTTCTATGGATCGATATTACGAAGAAGTAGCATTTTAAAAAATCCTCTTTTAATTAATATGTTGAATATCGTATGGGGTCTTAACGATAATTCGGTTTTGCAAATTTTATTTTGTGACATTGCAGCTCTCTTAATTTTGTAAAAATTTGTAAAAATTGTATCAAAATGTGAGTAAAATCTCTTATATCTGTTGTATACACGAAAAGGTTTAAAAAGTATTAAACGAATATATCGACGTGTGCTGGATAGCTTCGATAGTAAACGTTCGTAAATGCGTAGGCAATATTTAAAATTTGTTTCTTTATTAGTTATCTTGCAAGAAATCAAGAAATGTTGATATCGAATACGATTGAATTCAAGATAAGAGGAGAGAAAAAAGAATCACTTGATTAAAATGAAATATCGTGCTAAGATCAACTCGTGTAGGAAATAAAAATAAAAAGAAGGACAAGCAATCATCGACCGAGAATCATTCAAACAATTTTTCCACTCTCACCATAAATTATTATTAATGATAAAGGTCGTGAGAAATGGTGAACGGTTTTCCGATATTACCGATAATCGATATACACGTACATATATCGTGATACACCTAACAGTTCCACGAAGTTATTACTCATCGAAGTGTATCCGGCACTCGCTTCCGTGGAATTTCTCACCCTGCCAGAAGATCGAGATAACTATGGACGATAGGAGACGGATTGATCTGACAGGCGCCGTTATTAGTGAGCTCGATGTTCGCCATGTTCTACTCTTATGCCTACTTATTATACATACACTATTATGCATAAATCGGATATTCTACATTATTATTAATAACACTGAAATTAATTAATTACAATCATTAATAAGGATTACGTTGAGATCTCATTAGCAATTATAAAAGTTTATTGAAAATTGGCCGTGAAAAATATTTCTAATTATTTCTTCTACGCTTCTGTAAAAAAAAAGAGAAAAAAAGAAAAAATGTAAATCATAAATTTACTCCTACTATCAGCTAATCGTCCGGATGTTTATATATTCCATTGTATATAGATATCTATGTACTAATAAACTCCCTCGTAGAGACACTACTAGAGCGTAATAATCGTTCTCGTGGTCGCAAACCAAGAGCAAAGAGAAGAGCGAATTTTTTGCGCGCGCACCTTGAAAGGCCTCGTAGCATGTTTCAAAAGGTTCGGTAACGTTCCGGAGTGAACCCAAAGCAAAAGAAGGAACTCGCTGAAAGCAGCAACGGTCGACACGCAGCCAAGTTGGCTATTTTCGCACGAGGCCTTTTCAGGACGCAGCCGGCTGCATTCCTTTCGGCGTCCGCGAAACGATGCTGCTATTCGAAAATCTTACTTTCTTATTAATCCTTTTTCCTTTACTTTTCTCGGGAAGAAGATCGCAAGAGAGAGGACCGATCGAGCTCGTGGATAAAAGAGCAAGTGAATTATCGAAAAGAATATTTAATCGTACTATAATATAAGAGATATCTCTTCTACTAACAAGTGAAAGGAAAACTAACGGTACATCAAATGTCAAAATAAATTAATTTAATTAAATAATAAATTCAACAAAGATTAATGTACCATAATTAATAATTAGATCTTATACTTTGAAGCTGACAGGTTGATAAATTATCTCTACGAATTAACAATGCACGGTAGAAATGTTTCAACGAATTGAAAAAAAAAAAGAAAAAAAAAAGAAAACGAAAGAAAAAAATGTACATTATAACACAATTATGAGAACGTACAATAATTTAAATATAAATTTCTGCGAAATTTACATTTAACATGAACTTAAGTCGAAGAATTTTAAGCAAGATAAACGTCTCTTGATAACAATGATAAACGTTGAATACCAATTGGCATAGTAGATAACGTTTTTGAATGGAACGCCCAAGCTCAAATCATTCGGACTTGTTTTTCGCTTCGTCGGCTGTTAGACTTTCCTCCTACACTCGTTCGAGTCAATTAGTGTCTTCGTACGAAACGATACATATCTATATATTTATTGCGCAACGAAACGGAATGGAATGGAATAAAATAGTACTCTGAACGACACGTTACACGACCGATAACCCGTATATATGATATTAATTTATCGCTAATAGACGCAAAGAATGCACAGAGACGCGAAAATAAGGGTGGGGGATGGAAGAGGGGGTGTGATGAGAGCACACTTTAAATTAAAGCAAATAACTCCTACCTAAATTCAGTTTTCCGTGTTCGGCAAACATAGCAATCGCCATTGTGATTAGAACACTGTTATCCAAGGTCGAGTAGTAAACTTTGTTCACATTAAATATCCTTCTATATTTACTACGAATTAAATAAATATTCAACGAATCGTTATGACGACGTCGTAAGATGTTTATATTTTCGAAATGAGAAAGAGGAGATTATAAAATTACTCGCATATTTGTATGAGACGATGAAACACGTAATATGTCTATATGTATGTTCGATACACGAGCATATATGTATAAATGATGAATCATCCAGAGGATTCACGTTATTAAAGTGCACGCGGAGCGATCTGTTACGTCAAAATTTAATCTCCCAAAGAGAACGAGAAAGCGAGAAAGAGAGAGAGAAAGAGAGAGAGGAGAGGGGAAAGAGAGGGAGTACGAATTGTCCGTCATTTCAATTTTCCCGACACAATGTGCTATTTAAAACACATAGGTACCGTCTGAAATTCAAAATGAACGTGCGTGTTATCTCTAATCTATCGAATTGTTACAAATGATATTAGATAATAAATTACGCATATTTGCTCGAATTTTATTGTGACATAAACATCCAAAATAAGAAAAGTTTTAAAAACTTAAAAGTTCCGATTCTAATATCGGATTCTATATCTCTTTCTTTCTATCTTTCTAAATTTAACTCGATGCGACACCTCTTAAAAAAACTTGCTTAGCTCTTTAATTTTTATCTTTTCATTTTTTTCGTAAATATATATATATATATATATATATATATATATATTTATATATATGTATGTATATATCGTTATCACCACCGTAATAACAACACGTTGCTCTTTGCGTGACTACTCTGTCTCCAATACGAGTTACGAACCGAACTTTGCAATTTTCCGGTTACAAGTTAATTTCAAAAATTTGCATTGGTTTTCGCATAATTGCCCGTTAACGAGTTCGAACGTGACACACGCTAGTGCTTGACACTTGACTTTCGCGATCGGACCATTACATATATGGAGATACATAAGTAATGAAAATGAATTGGTATTCATTTTGATTACTATTGGACAAGGAAATCGTAGCTGCAAATAGAAAAAAAAGTAGCCGTGCGTTACGTGTATTTACATTGCACAAAAAATGAAAAAGAAAAAGAAAAAACTTGATGATTGATACGAGCTAAAATTGTACACTCCCTCTCCCTCTCTCCCCCCTCTCTCTCTCCCTTTTCTTGATAATTTCCTACGCATAAATCTCCTCTTTTTTTTCTACGGGACGTAACAACGAAATGCGTGTACGTACGTACGAAAAAGGATCAGCTTTGACGCACGTTCCCGAAATGATGAACGAGAAAGATAACGATAGATTAAAATGAGTTAGACACTTTTAAAGCGCGTCCTTGACTTTCCCGTAGAAAAGGCGCGACTGAGCGATCGTGTTCCAGCGAAATCGCGCGACGCCCGAAGTCGCCCGCGTTCTACGGCTGCGTCGAGCGGATGAGAAGCACATAGCGCCTTTACGATGAATCAGCCCCCTCCCTCTTCGTCTTCCTCTTTCAACCCCTCTCACTCTTATACATCCAGTAGACGCAGTCGCGTACTTTCTTTCATCGCAAATGCGAGCCTTATATCGGTGCATTGCAATGATGTCATTGCTGTCCTAGCCCTACTGATAAGCTACAAAGAATTATACAAAATAGACTAATTGATCATTTGTACTAGACTTACATCATCGTGTACTAGATAAAATATAATAGTAATGATAATTAATTGACTGACGTATGTTGAAAAAATGTGAAATCATTGTAACTTTCTTTATTTCACTTTAAGTATGTATATGTATGTGTAGAAGATACTACGGACCCATAAAAAGTTTCTAATTTCATAGAAATAATTATCGTCGAGTATCTTTAATTATCGATGGATTCATACAGAATATTATTTCATATGGTCATAACGTATAGATAAAGTTTGTAAGTTTCTTGGAAGAAGAAACTTTTCAAGAGAAAAAAGATGTACAATATATAAACATAAATTCTATTCTAGGTAACTACATGCAAGAGATCAAAGATCTACTCGCACGACCTATAAGATCTTTGAATTTAAAGCCTTCGGGTCGTTATGCGTTGGACCATTTAAAGCAGCTGGTATTTAACACTTTGACGGCCGCATTTCATACAAGCATTCTCGTCTATTGCGGATAGCTTTTACGTAGATTGAAAATTATGAACAATGAATGTTTAAAAAATTTATACAGGATATATTCCATAGGTTTATAACTAAGAGTATTTCTATAACATCGTATATTAAGAGCATGTCATTAAAATCATTTGGAGTTGAAATTGTTTAACAAACATATGTCCATAAATATTTCCTAATAAAATAACTACCATTCAAAGTTAATGTGAATATTTGACAAAAGAAACAGAAAAGAATGAATTTCATGAAACTCTGGACTACTTTCTTTGGTGGTATATGAAGTCAATAGTTTATAGAAAACAATCTCGCAATAAGGGCAAACTTGTCAACAGAATTATGGATGCGGCAATGCAAATAAGAAATTCTACCGGCATAATGGAACGAGCTGTTAACTAGCTAACTTTTACGCAAGAAGAAACTTTGTATTAAATCTGCAGGAGATAATTTCAAACAGAATTTATAATACATTTGAGCCGTTCGCAGGCCAAAACGATTAACTCCATTTTTAGAATACATTTTTTTTTTTTTTAATTTCAATGTAAAAGCATTTGGTTATAAGTTAACATATTTATATTGAAAATAAATTTCTTCGATAATTAAACTTAACATTACCCAACGACAAAACTTTTTATGGACGTTATATAAGAAATAATGTACAATTATAACTTTAATAACAAAATATAACTATCGATTTTCTTTAATTCTCTTTTTCAGGAGTTAATCGATTTTTACAAATAATCGATTGACTAGGAGTTGATCATTTGTAAATGAACAAGTTAAATTAAACGTCTATTTTCTTTTCTTTATCAAATATTAAATATTCGCATAAACTTTCAACGATTGTAACTCTGTTACGTATCATTTATGGAGACATACTTATTAAACGATCTCAATTTTAAATGACTTCAATAACGCGCCATTTAATTATACAGAGCTAGAGTCATGGGACACCCTACATAAAGTCGGATAATGATCACTGGCAAAGCGAATTTATACGTATATATGCAAAATTGGTAACCACTGAAAGAGCAAAGTCATATCTACGTAATGTCAACTGATAACCATTGGCTAGTGAAGTCATACGTACGTGACAGCGGTCGTCTAAGTATTAAGATAAACACTTATGATATATTTAGAAAAAAAAAAAAAAAGAGAGAGAGAACAGAAAAAAGTCAATAATTGATTTTTTCGTACGTACATCAATCGTACGAATCAATCGCACACAATCCTTTCATAGACGAATAGAACAGAGACAACGAATTATAAACGATATCTGGGTCAGTGTTCCAACTATTGTTAGGTGCGTATGATAGAAAAAAAAAAGAGAGAAAGAGAGAGATAGAGAGAATGATCCCCCGTACCGGAACCGAGCATTTAGGGTTCGACGAAATGATCGTGTAGATAATCTGGATCGATCTAAAAAAAACTTTCTCAATGCGATTTCATCGAGTCCGTTCTCTTAATTAGCAAGAAATTAACTCGAAAAGAAAAGAAAGAAAAAAATAAAGAACCACAAGACTTACATAACGATATTATAATAATTAACATATATGCATAATACGTGTGTTACATAGAACGCGATATGGACTATGGTATAATTGATAGATGCATCATGCTAGCTAATATTGACCTCACTCCCACGCGAGACTACATTGTATTTGCGAATGAAAACAAAAATGCCGAGATAAGCATACACCGGTGGTAACTTAGGAAGATGTATGGGTCACGGTATATTGCCGTGTTATGTTGAATGACGAACTTAAGACGAACTTAGACACGTGTGTGTGTGTGAAACAAAAAAATGTTTTTACCCGTGTTTTTTTATTATTTATTTATTTATTTATTTAATTATATATGAAGGCTCGTAAAACTTCTCGGCAATATTAAAGAGCAAAGTTCTATGAACGATTTCTTTTTCATTCGGTTAAAAATCTGAAACACGCGAGATATAAAACTCTACGATTTTATGATCGAAAATATGCTATAATAATAGACTGATAAAATATAAAAGATATCATTTGAAACTCCTTGTTCGAATATGCGTTGAAGTATTAGAAAATATTAGAACGTTATGATCGTTCGAGTCACGCAAATGATGGGTGCGCCATTGATGTTATACGGAATTTATTAGGATCGTTCGATATAGCGGTATACGAAAAATTTTTGTCGAAGAAGAGCAACGCGAATTGTACTAACACATTAATACTAGATCGAATCACGAGTGACACGATAGAGAAACGCCATGGAGAGAATCGAAGCGCATTCTACGAACTATAAATAACAGTCGAGGGCCGATACACCAATGCGTTCCGAGTAAGAAACGTCGGCATTCGAGACGTGTGTCTAGAGTCAATCTTAATACATAGAGTCTAGAACAAAACGTTAACCGTATATGTATATACGAGCGCGAGATAAATAGTCGTATAAATTGTACTTAGAATTTAGGTTAGTAAGTACGTGTGTGTGTGCATATATATATATATATATATATACGTTAACATGTCTATACGTATATAAACGTACAAGTACGATTAGGAATGGGAACGAACGAGTTTAATTTTCTTCTCGCTTTAAGATGCACTCATACGATGCATCGCATGTTGCGGTTCGATCTAATTCATGGCACGCTGTCGTTGAAAGTAGCACATTTGCGAATCCTCGCGGATACGTCGGGATGAGTTGTCTCTCATAGGAAGAAATTATGTAGATCATCATCTATGTATCTCGAACGGATGGGAAATTCGCGTGGACGGAGATAACGGTAATACTTTGGGTCTATGCTCGAGAATCGCAAGGCCGTAGACACACGACCTTAACGACACGCGACGTGCACGTCGCGCTTCGAGTGAACGCGGAGTGGGACGGAGATAGAATGCGAATAGGGGAAGGAGAGAGAAAAGAGAGAGAGAGAAAGAGAGATAGAGAGAGGAGACGGACGAGTCGACCGCATCTACGTGTCGTCGTCGTCGTCGTCGTCGTCGTCGTTGTCATTGTCGTTTTCGTTCACCCGCGCAATGACACGAGGAGTATGTCACGGCGTGCTTTCGGCCTGTCAAAAAGTTTTACCCCCACCTTTCCCACTTCATTCTCGATATCACCCTGGTTGCCGTCATCGACGAATTACCAACGAAAACGACAGCGACAATAAAAGCAACGGCGACGACGACGATGACGGCAACGACGACGACGACGACGACGACGACGACGACGTTGCACCAATGGTCACGCCTTCGATAGAGGATCGTTGATCTCTTCCTCGACATTTGTATGTAAAAACTCGAAACCGAAAACTCATAGAAAACAACAAAACTAATGTCGAAAACTTTTCGTATCCTCATTCGCACGCACGCAACT
Source organism: Vespula vulgaris (assembly GCF_905475345.1). Taxonomy (NCBI): domain Eukaryota; kingdom Metazoa; phylum Arthropoda; class Insecta; order Hymenoptera; family Vespidae; genus Vespula; species Vespula vulgaris. The sequence goes on from NC_066587.1 coordinate 13,171,103, forward strand.
TGACGAATCTTTTCTCGATTCGACCGTTATCTATCTCTTTCGACAGGCACTCTCCGGCGAGCTGCACGACCTGCAGATGGCGTGATCCTTTCGTAGCTTTCGCATAATCCACCGCAAGAAGGAAAGCAACCATGCGAGCCTCGTCGAACGTACGCGCCACCTCCGCTCGTCACCGTGCTTAACGACAAAGATTTAGCCTTATAAGTACCTCGTTTGTCGATGAGCTCCGAAATCTCCTCCTTGTTGTCGGCCATCTTAGCACCAGTCACTGGTCACAATGCACGCTGGGTAAAAACAAACGAGCAGCACCGAGAGGCGCGTCGCCGGCAGCGCCTCTCTCTCGTGCTCTTCGCGTTCACGAGTGTCGATCGCGACGCCTCTATCGGCGATACTTTTTACTACTGATGACGTCGTCGTTCGTAACTTGTCTTTCTCCCTCTCTCTCTCTCTCTCTCCCTCTCTGTCTCTGTCTCTGTCTCTTTATCTCTCTTTCTCTTTTCTCGAGCTTTTTGTAGCCACGACGAAGAACAAAACTTATGCTCGAAGTTCTACTCGTTATTAAAAGGAATTTACTAATGAATTATTGTCGTTTGAGTCATCGTTAATGACACGGAGAAATCGCAATTCCACATACACATCTATTTTCAATCTCGTCGATAATTCCCGTTATAAATCTAAAACCCGTTATGAACATAAGATTCTTTTAAAACATGCTTCTCTCTTTTCTATCTTAAGTTTACGAAATTCCAATGAATTTGTAATGCAAATATTGACTTTTGACTTTTTATAAGATGTGTGATCTACTGGTTTCAATTCATGATAAATAAAGTATCCTGGACTATAGTTATCTTATTGTATTTATGAATTAATATTTTGTTTTTTGTGCAATAAAAAAATTTGATAAAATTTAATAAAAGTTCGATTAAAGCGCGCATTTTGAAACACAAATCTCTATTGATATTCGGTAACAGAATATTTTTTATATATATACATATATAATATATATATATAAGCACACGCACGCGTTTTTCGTTGGCTTCGTACTATTAGCCCCCCAGCTCCCGATAGCTCTTCATCGTTAGTGTCCACGTAGACTGTTCGTCCGAGATAGTATTCCGTTACTTGCGTTCGTAGTGAACAGTGCTCCTTCGAGTTCCTGATATTGAAAAATAGTTAACGACGACATGAATTGCCACGACGTAGTTATTGTGTCTGCTGTCAGAACTCCTATAGGTATTGTATTATCCTTAATGATAAATTTTATTTTAATATAAAAAATATACTATTTTCTATAAAAATTATTTAATTTAATTTTTTTCACACATATATAATATAGATTTGATATATAAAATATACTATTTTTTATGTACTATCTTTAAGGAAACTTTTGCGGAAACTTATCTTCTTTAAAAGCATCAGATTTAGGAAGCATTGTTATTAAAGAATGTCTTACAAGAGTAAATTTAAATCCATCTGATGTATCTGAAGTTATTTTGGGACAGGTAATATATTTTATAAATATATTTTAGTTGTGTATACGTAATAATTTTATAATGTTTCATTATATTTTGTAGACGTTAACTGCAGGCCAAGGTCAAAATCCAGCTAGACAAGCAGCTATCAAAGCAAATTTTCCTGTACGTGTTCCTGCTTATCAGATCAATATGTTATGTGGCTCTGGACTGAAGTAAGTCTTATTGCATAAGTAGTTTTTCTTTAAATAAACTTCATTTTAATATGATCCTATCTATAGACATAAAGTCATGTTGCCTTTCATGCTTTATTTGACCTTTTGGTTAACTTGAAAAGATTCTCATAAAAGCCTAAAAATTATTCTATTTTCTTTTATTTATGAAAAACACTTTCATACTTTTTTTTAATTACATCAAATTTCTCGACACATTATTATATAAATTTACATATATCATTATAAGAATTTGTGCTGTAATATAAATAATTATTATATTAATAAGTTGTATGAATATCTTTCATTTTATACTTCATTTACTTATTACTGTTACCAGGGCAATTGCAAATGGTTATCTATCTTTAAAAAGTGGAGAGAGTAATATTATTGTAGCTGGAGGTCAAGAAAGCATGAGCCAAGCACAACATACAATTTATCTTAGGAATGGTATCAAAATGGGAGATTGTAATTTTATTGATACTTTAATACACGATGGATTAACTGATGCATTTACTTCTATTCATATGGGAGTAACAGGTGAATCTAAAGTATCAAAATAAAAATCAATAAATACAAATTTATTTATGTAGATATAATCTTAAAAAATAACAAAATAAAATATTCTTTTTAATGCATTTTAAATAGCTGAAAACATTGCTAAAGATTTTGGAATAACTAGAGAAGAACAAGATCTTTATGCGACTTTATCTCAACAAAAAGCAGCAACTGCTATTTCAGCAGGACACTTTGATAAGGAAATTGTTCCTGTAACAATATCGAATAATAAAAACGAATCTATTCTCATATCTAAAGATGAATTTCCTAAACCTTCAACTACTATACAAGATCTATCGAAATTGAAACCAATTTTTGTAAAGGTATTAAAAGCATACAAAGACAAATACAAAAGAAGAAAAATAAATAATGCCAGGATTATTTTTAGGCTAATGGAACTGTTACTGCTGGTAATGCATCTGGTATAAATGATGGAGCAGCAGCAGTAGTTCTTATGACAAAGGAAGAAGCGATTAAAAGAAACATAAATCCTTTGGCTCAAATTATTGCAGTAGCTGAGAGTGGAGTAGAACCAAGTATTATGGGAATGGGTCCAGTACCAGCAATTGAATTACTTGTAAGTTCTATTATTATATATTGTATATTTTTTATAAAAAAAAAGAAGAAAAAAGAAATGAATAAAAATAATAATTTATTTTTTTGATCTACCAAATACAATATGTATTATATTCATGTGTTTTAGTTACAAAAAACCAAATGGAGCAAAGATGAGGTAGATCTTTATGAATTGAATGAAGCGTTTGCTGCACAATCACTGGCATGCATCAAAAAACTTGATTTGGATCCTAATAAAGTAAATATCAATGGTGGCGCTATTGCTTTAGGTCATCCTATTGGAGCCTCTGGTATGTTATATCACAAGTTATAATAATGAAAGTACTCTGTATTATATCATAAAAATTTATATTTTGCAGGAGCTAGAGTTTTAGTAACTTTACTTCATGCATTAGAAAGAATAGGAGGGAAAAAAGGCATTGCAGCATTATGCATTGGTGGGGGCATGGGCATTGCCCTTGCTATAGAAAAAAAATAACATTTTATATTCATTAATTTTATTATTTATTATTATGAAAATTCATAATTTTATATTACGCGATTTTTTAAGATCTATAGATGACAAAAATTTCTTAATATCACAACTACCCATTTACCTATTGATTGAACAGATGATCTGATTACTTAGTGATCTTATATTTTTATATTTGTTTTATTACATTAAAATATTGATATATAGTTAAACAATTAATCATCAACTATGAACTTGCAGTATTTAAATAAATAACTGTGATGACTGACATAACATAAACTATGCATGCAACTGTGGTAGTTAATATTGTTTATAATATATAGAGAATGTATTGAATATAATTTTAAAATATGGGTTGATATCTATACAATGTACAATATATTATCCTGATTATATAATAATTTCTCTTAGACAAACATTTGAGAATGAACTACACGCAATTTAATTCAAAAATATTACATTATCATATGAAAGATAATTATGAAAAACTATAATGACAATTTATAAGGCACAAGCTTCTTTATAAATAACTACATTAAGACTCCTCACTATTTTTGTACTTATTAGCCAAACAAATATTGCTGAACTGGTGATTCTTCCAATCTAATGAACTAATTCAGAGTGCCTTCTTTTAGATAGATTTAATATAAACTTTATTACTTTTTTATATGTATCAAAAATATGTAAACATGTTAGAAAAGAGACATTGCCTATTTCTGTGTTAATATATTTCTGTTATTAGTAACAAATTGTATGTTATTAATTTTAACATAAAAAATACACACATATTTACAAGCATTTATATAATTAATGTAATTTATTGATGTATTTATTATATTTACCAATATTTAAACTATAGACAAAACTTATCTATGTGTGATTACAATATATGGAAATACAACCTCATATAAATGAATTTAATTACTTGACAATAGTATTATATTTGGTGTATTTTTTTTTAAGTATTAAGCTTAAATACCTATGGGATATTATGAACTGATATTGCTTTTATGTATAATCATACACCTTGTATATTCTTGCATGAATACATACAACATAGCTTATATAATATTAAATTCGCATAATGCAAAACTTTTATCTTCTTTTTCCCATATTTTTTATATATGAAATAAAATATATGACACTAGAAACATATTCAAAAATTTAATACTCTTTTTAGTGTTCAAAGAATATATGTGCTGTATAAATTGTAAATACTTCATCAAGTGTTCATTAGAATTACCAATAATTATAAGCTATTCATCTTTGCTATTTTTAGGTTCCATTGTTTTCTTGTTTTCTAACATATTTTGTACAGCTAATATTCCTTCTTGTTGCCTTAATTGGGCACGTTTTTCTTTAAAAGTACGTTTTGTATCTTTCTTATTGCTTTTGAAATGATTTAATTGCTGCAACTGATCCTTGATAGCTGGTATAATCCGTACCTTAAATTTATATAAGCATAGAAGTATCGTTATAATTGATATGTTTCCTAAAACTATAAAAAGTCCAAAAGATGATTAATAATATTACATATGACTACTTATTCCTTAACACTATAGTTACCTATTATTATTAAATTTGTAAGTTATCCAAGTATATTTAGTAGATTAAAAATCTGATATACTTAATGGTACAGCAGGATAATATCCACTATAGTTTTTTTTATCTTTGTTAAAAGGAGTAAAAGACTCTGGAGCATCGTTTTTTGTAATCAAATCTAGACTTGGTATGCATATTTCAGAATAACTTTTAATTATATAACCCCATATGGAATCTACATTAAGTGCTGTATCTTTTAGACAAAAATAAGATCCCCAAATAGTTGAATTTAAAATTTTATCATCCAGATGCGATAAACATTGATGAATCATGCCTTCTGACATTTGTTCTTCTACAAGTGCTATCGTATCACAATTACCATATGCTTTTGGTACATAAATATCTTGTATAAGATTATCTCCAATATATATACACCGTGGATTTTGTTTGTGTGATATTCTACTAAAAAATTCTAAAAGTTCTTTCCAATTTCCACGACTATATACATTGCCTCTTAATAATTCATTAGATGATATAATATCAACTTCTTTATTATTTATTACAGTCATAAAGGGTTGCCCTTGTATGAAAAATCCTGGTTTTTTCGCATAACAAATAACAATGTCAAACAACGATCTCCAATTTTCCCCAAGAGTATAAGTTGCAGTTAAGTCTACAAAATCAATATTTGATCCAGTAATCAAGAAAGTTATTTTATCTTTCTTCATTTCCTGAATCCACGATATTGTTTCTGGATTACATTTATGTAAATATTTATCTGGATTTTTTTTTAAAGCAGGAAAAAATTTCCCTTCGTCTAATTCAAAATGTTTAGGATCGAACATCCAAATTAAACCACTTAACATATCAGGCCATATGTTATATATATCTAAAGGTTTATTATTTTCTTCGTCCAATGTATCTACTGCTCTAGCAAAGATAAGAGCAGATGGAATATCAAAATAATCTAATAGAGATCGCATTTTCATAGATAGTGGTTCATTCCAAGTAGCAAGCATGTCATGAGAAAATATATCCATTACTTGCCATCGTTGTTCAGGATATATTTCTTTAATTTTGTCTATGCTCATTAATTTACTACCATGACAAGCTCTCTGAATTTTACCATCTGGACTTATTCTAAGTATATTTCCCCTATCAAAGTCTAAAAATAAACCTTTCTGCATAAAATCAAGATCCTTGTCGTTTAATGGCTTTAGCAAATATTTTCTATTATATCCTTTTTCTTCCACCAAATAATTAGCTAATATCTCGTATTCTAAATGCACTAGATTTGTTATTTTATATTTTAAAAGAGTATTATCCAAATCAAAACCAATACAGTCATAATCAGAAATTTTGAAAGTACTCATATTTATTTTAGACGACACACAGGAAAATGTTTGATTAGAAGCACGTTTAACGTAACAAGAACACTTATCAACAAAATGAAATAAACTTTGCTTCACTATCTTATCGTACATCAAATTATTCGTAAATAATTGAAGCTGTGAACTTTTACGATAAAAACTCAAATTTTTTAACATATCTACGAAGCATTATTATAACTACGCGATATTACATCGATATTTCTAATAACAAAACATTTTTTTTTAAATATATGGAACCAACTAAAAGATATGATCTTTATTTAAGTTTAAATACGAATTAAAAATTTGACTGTATAGAAAATGTATACGCGAAGATAAGACGATGCACGTAGCCAATCTGCTCAAATGAAAAGTACTAGATCTTATTAAAAATTACTTAACATATTATTTTGCTTATTAATTTTTTTGTTCTATTTCAATATAATTTTGTATCTCGGTTTTATTTTTCGATACATAAATAACGACGCTTTATCATGAAGATTATTAAATTAAACGCAATATCAATTGTTCCCTATGAAACATAACCTCGGAATTTTAAATCGATTCTTGTCTTTTAGTAAGACGAACAATATCTTACTAATCATTTATTTTATACGTAATATTATTAAAACGTGTGTATATCTATAGCACATTATATTAACAATCAATCAATCAACGAATATTAATCAGAGAAAATAAAAATTGCGGGAAAATGTACGTTCAAAGAGACTTACCTTTGGTGGTATTTGCACAAATCGTATGTTTCTTGCTTGAACGAAGAACATCTCGAAGGGGAATTCATCGCCTCTTGGATCCGTAAATAAACAGTCTTTCATTACGACATTCATGTATCTGTATAAAAATATATTAAATATAGTAAACAAATTGAAAGTAAAATAACATTCGATTCTTAATTCACGTACGCATCCACATGTTCTACGGTACCATAAACCGATGCTTCGTTTCTCAGGTCTATCGTTGTTTGTTTATTTTCGAGAGCTTTTAATAGTATCGACAAACTATTGTAGAAATAATATTTTTCACGTGGAGAATTCTGATACATGTTTATTTACTAACTAATGATACTTCTTTCAAGCACGACGTACGAAGATGACTTTTTAAGCGTAGATACCTTACGATAAATTCCACGCCAATGATTGGTCCTTTTTTTTCTAACGCTCATCATAAACTACTCACGGAAATAGGTCAACGTAATGAGAATAAATGACTTATAACAGATTTATATTTGAATAGAGACCGTAATAGATTATCTGTATATAAAAAACGAATAAATAAATCGTACACGTATTATGTGTACGAAAATAAAATTTTCAATACGTTTCGAAGTCTACTAACCAATCGTCTTTTATTATTTTGAATTTCGACCAATAGCGTTACGCCGAACGAAACAATCATTTTTTTCGAATATTTTAAATATTTCGAAAAAAATATTCGATCTTCTCTTTAAAAATTGAAATCTGAATTGAAATATAAATGATGATTTTTATTTTGAAAAAAAGATTCTCTTATCTCTAAAGACTTCATTAATAAAAATATAAAATATGACCAGAGGAAAGTTTATTTGTCAAAGCATTATACTTACTGCATAACCTATTGTAGACTCAATGCTGGTCTATATATAGTGACCTATAGTAGTCATTACTAGAGGAATTAGATTATTTCCCAACGAATATGCAAAGGGGTCTTATAAACGGTTATATCCTATATATGTCAAAAACAATTGTATATATAAATTTTATAATATTCGAGTTAATATCGTCCGTTATTGAAATTGAAATGTAAGTCGAAAATAATTATTTCATCAAAGTAAGCTATTAATGGATTAGAATCATGTATATATTCTTAATTCATCTTATATATTTATGATTTTTTTTTCATACTTTTATCGTCAAAACTGGATATTTAAAAAAAAAAAAGGAACAAAAGCATTTAAATCGTATGCAATTACACTGAATTAATCTATTTGCTATTTTACAATTTTTTTATTGAAAAATATTAAGAATAGTGTTTTCGATCCTTCGCTTAAACTATTAGTGATACAGGAGAAAAAAATCTTATTTTACGATATATATTAATTATGACGTGTACTCGTATTGCAGCCATTACCGCGCTCGTGATTACGTATATTGCGTGATTTCTCATCTCACTTCGACTACCGCCATTGTTTAGGCGCGTTCAAAGCCTTGAAAGAGGGTTAATATTAATAATACTGCGTAAGTTTTTTGAACGTTCGTTATTTCAATGTTGTTTTTCATTGAATTGTATTTCGATTAAGAGGTATTTGCTTGCTTTCATCGTAACACTTGTGTTCGTATATATAAAAGCTTTTTTTTCAAAAGAACGAATAAATCATGGAAACATTGTTGAATCTAGTAGTAAATTTCATTTTTGGGCGGCAATTTTGAAAATGCTAAAAATTTGTATGTTTGTACATACTTTGTCTTATGTCGAAATGCAGTCGTCTTTGCTCCCTTCGGTTCATTCAGTGCCATGTGACCTGCTCTCATGAGTGCCTTCTTCCTGTGAACACCACTCCCACTTTGTCCCTCTCTAGCTCGGCTAGCTATTGAAGCTCTAATCGGCTTCCTGGATGGAACACATTATCTGCCTGATTGTAGATCTCAACGTCGCAATATCTAGCGAAACCAAGGGGTTTCTCTCATAAGCTTCTCAGTCCGCAATTCATCGTGCATAAAAGATCCATGTACGTATTCGCAAGTCAATATACATATGTCATTTCTTTGAATGTTATCAATATTTGGTATGGAGCGCATAGCGATGCAGTGATTCTGCAGCTGTGCGTTCGATAAGTCGACGCTTTGATCTTGACGATCTTGTCAACGGATGCGAATTATTTTCCGTTAGCTAAATCCGATTATAGAAGAGAATCGTAAAGAATTACTCGTGTTCCGAGGCGACACTATTTTCCGAACACCTTTCTTTTCAATTCTTTAGATAATTTTATTATTTTAAAGGAAAAGTGTTATATTACAAATGTCGATCTAGTGAAAGATTTGAAAATTATTAAAAAAATTAAATATCTCGTTAAATAACGTTTTGCACGTTATTACAGTTGTTGAACGTGGCTACAGGGAGAACGATTATCATCGTTTATAAAGAATGTGTTACAGTGATGCAAGAAACGGAATGACATCAACAAAGTTTCCGGTATTCAGAGATATCCAGATAATTCTGAAGGACTCCTGAAGCTGTGCACATTCAAGATTCAAACGATGTCGCTGAGACAAAGATTGTCTGGTATCGTTGCGGCCTTGCGCGGATCTTCCATGCCGCCGGCCAAAGAAGGCCATACGTAAAATACTTGTTACAAGCTCTAATATCAATTTCCGAACTATCTTTTACTTAATAAAATCTTATAGGTCGACAACCGAGCAGATTGAGAAGATGTCGTCCGAGAGCGAGGTTGAAAGCAAAAAACGAGTAGAGGTCACACCCCTTGACAGATTACAGGCGGTTGGTAATCGAATTGAATATAAACATATAATCAACACGTTTTTACCATGGCCTTTATACTTTGTACATATAAATTCTTTTCTTCGTCGAATTAATTGTAAAAATTACTCGAAACAAGGTAAACGAATTCTTGATGTCTTATAACGAAGATGAAATTACTCGTTAACTTATTGAAACAGTATTTCTCTGTAGAACTATTTGAAGTAACATATAATCGTGACTGTAGGTGGTTGATTGGATGGATAAAAACATGCTCCTCATCTTAACTATCGCCGCGGTTCTCATCGGCTTGGGCCTTGGCTTTCTAGGTCGATTACTCGATCTATCGCCCCAGTCAATAATGCTCATCACCTTTCCTGGAGAGATCCTTATGCGTCTGTTGAAAATGTTCATATTGCCACTCGTTACTTCGTCACTTATTACGGGTAATTATAGGTCTCCTAGAAAACGTGAAAATTTTAAGGAAAATCTTTTCGGTCAAAACGTCTTTTTTATTCTCGTAGCAATGGCTCAGCTAGACGTGAGAAGTTCTGGGAGAATTGGTTTTAGGACTCTCACGTATTATGCTGTCACGACCATTCTCGCTGCCATTGTTGGTATCACGTTGGTTTTGACGATTCATCCTGGTGACCCGAAAATCAAAAACATTATCATCACTCCCTCGATGGAAGAAACAAAATTCTCAACGCTCGATGCCTTACTGGATATCGTCAGGTAGAAATATCACGGTCATTGTTATAAAATAAAAAAAAAAAAAGAAAACAAAATAAAATACCTTGACGTTGTTATTTTATCAATTCGATACGCAGAAACATGATACCAGAAAATTTGGTGCAAGCCTGTTTCCAACAGGTTCAAACTTCGTACATCAAGAAAAAAGTGATAATAATTGGAAACATGAATCAAAGCGATCATGTTTTGGAACCGATATTGGTATACAAGGATGGCATGAACGTTATGGGTCTGATCATATTTTGCATAACTTTCGGTGTTATTGCAGGACAGTTAGGATCGAAAGGAAAACTTATGGTAGATTTTTTTATCGTACTCAATGAAATCGTCATGAAGTTCGTCGGTATTATTATTATATGGTAAAAATTTTTGTTAAATGTTTGAAAATGTTGAATTGCTGGTTTCTTATTTTTTTTTCCCCCCATTCAGGTTTGCTCCGTTTGGAATAATGTGCTTAATAGCAGGAAAAATAATGTCTATCGTAAATCTTGCTGCAACTGCACAAATGTTAGGGTTGTTTATGATCACTGTTCTATTGGGTTTATCGATACATGGGATAATCACGTTACCAACGATCTTTTGGCTATTAACTCGCAAAAATCCTGCTGTTTTCTTTAGAGGTATGATGCAGGCGTGGATTACAGCTTTAGGAACTGCATCGAGGTAACAGAAATTATTAAACGATTTGTATGTAACGTTCGTAGATTTAAAACAGTGTGATTTTTTTCATTTTCAGTGCTGTTACCTTGCCTATTACTTTCAAATGTGTCGAAGAAAACAATAAGATTGATCCACGTATCACACGGTTCGTTCTATCGGTAGGGGCTACCGTAAATATGGACGGAACTGCACTTTATGAAGCTGTAAGTGCAATATTCATTGCACAGATTAATGCATTACCGCTGGGTATCGCTGAAGTTATAACAGTCAGGTGAAAAATCGATAAGCATATCGCTTTTATTTATATTTTTGTTTAGAATACACGTATCACTCTCTCCTACATCCATTTTTATTATTATTAGTTTGACGGCAACTTTAGCTAGCATAGGAGCGGCAAGTATACCCAGTGCCGCTTTGATTAGCATGTTGTTGATATCGACGACTCTTGGTTTACCTACTGACGATATTTCTTTACTTCTTGCCATAGATTGGATATTGTAAGTTACTTATATATTCTTCTGACGTGCTTTTAATATTTCTGAATGATCTGAATTATATCAATTTTTCGTTTTATCACGCATTTATTTTACTTTCAGAGATCGAATTAGAACTTCTGTTAATGTATTAGGCGATGGATATGGAGCGGGTATAGTTTATCATCTAAGTAAAACAGAGCTCGAGAAAATGGACGAAGAAAGAAGGTTGCAAGAACTTGAAACAGGTTCGTTGTTGAAAGATACATCTGACAAATGTCAGGATGAAATCGTATCGGACGATCAACAAATTTCCGAGACAAAAATTTGAGATATAGGTTTTTCTTATAAAGATTTTTTTCAAAATATTTCTTTGTCTATATACTAATTATAGACGTTGTTGTAAAATTTGTAATGTACATGAGTAACTGATTTTATTATATCTTTTATCGCTATAGTAAAGCATTCTCTGCTTTCACTTGTAATTTTAGTATCTTCTATTATCGTTATAAGTAGTAAAGAAAAAGTATAATGTTTTGTTTTAAGACAAATGTTATTATAGAACATTTTTATTTTTATTACAATTTTAAAATCGACTTCTTTTTCGAATCACTCTAAGACTTAATATAATCTTTGGACATGAATAATTCTATACATATATCTTTTGATCTCTGAGTTTAAGAATTGGCTTAACATATAAAACAATGGTCATTTATTGTATGTGTACTACAGGGTAAATAAATATTTGATTACATTGTACTGTAATTCTCTCTCTACTTTTTTAACTTTTCGTTATTTTAATGTGGAATGTAAAATAAATCAGTGTTATTATTTTATAAATGTATCTCAGTTACGAATGTGTTTTATACAAGTGCCAAAGTTCATCATTTATCACGCAATATTTTGTTATGCTTTTAGCAATATTTCTAACTTGGCTATGTACATAAATTATCTTTAACGCTATATCATATTGTTATTCAATCATTTCATTATAAAATGTGTATATTTAATATATCTTCTTTTCAGTATACATGAACCATACCATATAGAAAACTAATTAATTTAATTTAAGGAAAATACATTCATAAAGAAACATAAAAATATAAATTCATAAATTACGGAAGGATACGTCCAAAATAATACGTATGTCTAATATAGATTTTAAGTCAGCAATGGTAGAATAAATTCTGTTAAGGAAAACATGAATTACAAATAAATATATATAATTTAAATAGTAAAGGATACAAAAAGCCCTCCAAAAAATCCACTAGTTAAAAGATTTCTTCTACTAATAAAGTATTTTTTCCATTGCCCGCCAGCTTTTAAAAGTAACATTGCCTGTGAAATAATATTATATTTATAGAATAAGGATAGTAAACATAGTATTTATAATATACGTAATACAAATTATGCTATATATTACCCATAATCCAAAAACTGCAAATATATAAAACCCAAAACCATATAGTCCAGTTAAACCTAATAATCCGGCTGTACCCCCTGATAACGCTGCCATAGATATTCTACAATATTCAACAACGGCAGCATTGTTCATAACAGCTGCCTCACTGTATGCAATAATTTCTGTAAAAGACATAGTTTGCATATAACTTATTCAATGGAAATACTTACATTTCACAGCTTCAAAAAATTGTAAACAATGTTATGGTCAGGATATTAGTTTCATAAAGAACATAACCTCTACATTGATTTCCACGTCAAAAAATACAGATTTGTTACATCAAGAATAATTATATGAATACCTAACCTCCTTTCTCTTGTTTTGTTTTAATCTTTCCCAACATGTCAACGTAGAACTTTTAATAAATCGTGTAAAAAGAGATGATGAATAAACAAAATATTTCGATATATTGTTCGTCTAAATGTTACGAAGGTTGCTTTAGATTGCTCTCATAATAAAACAAGTTACAGTAGTTACAGTGAGGGCGCGCAATATGTCTGTTTTCTTATTGGATAATAATTCTAGAATTGAAAATAAATTAATATACGATCCATGTAAAATAAATATGATTCGATATTTCTGTAATCTTCAATGATGTAGTTAAAAATATACTAAGTATTAACAAATGTATTAATATCTTCAAAATAGAAGAATTAATTATAATTTAACTAAATATTGAATATGCAATATTAAAAAGACTAATTAATTCTCGTTTATTTAGAAACTCAATTCTGCATGAAACTCATCTAAATAGGGTTTTTATTTGTTTCAGATACTAGAACATTTATTTTCTTGGCTTGGATCAAGATAGATTTCAACAGATCTTTCGAATTTTACTTCTCATCGGGAAGGGATACGATTTCCTAAGCAACGACAGAAGTACGAAATTATAGAAGGTAAGAAGTAAGAAATTCATTAAGATCTTTGAAAAAAAATAATTCAAAGAGTTTGCTGAAAGATATTAAATAAAATTTTGGAATTATTTCGATCTGATAAATGACGTTCAGGGTCAGGCAAATAGAAGGACGAAGAAAAATTTTCAGATAATGGCGCCGAAAAGAACGTTTTCATCTTTAGTAGTCTTTTTCGAGAGAAGAAGAGATTGGTCGTTGCGATTCGATGCGAGGGGGCTAAAGAGGGGTGGCTTGGCTCGAAGACGAAAATAGCTAAAGAGACCCGCTCTCAACTCTTTCTCTCTCTCTCTCTCTCTCTCTCTCTGTGTTTCTGTCTCTCTCTCTCTCTTTCTCTCTCTCTATGTTCTGTCTATCTCTCTCTCTCTTTCTCTCTCTCTAGCTCTTCTTTCTCTTTACTCCGCCACGGCATTTGTGTTCCACCAGAGTTCTTCGAGCTTCGACGTTTTCTTTTTTTCTCGACAGCTCGTCCATCGAGGCAAGAAAAAAGATTCGAATCGTTCGGGTGCACGTCAACCACGATCGATTTTAACGAACGACTTTACTTTTCGAAAAAGATCGGGAAATCATCGATAGAGTTGAATTTGAAAAATTTTCAAAGAAGATCGCGGGAAAAATAGTGCTTGTCGGTACGTGTTACACCTTGATGGTGACATTTTTACGATTTTTAACGAACAAGGTGTCTTCGTGATATTTATAGTTTTTCTCCGATTATTTACGACTTCGACGATATTCTCCTTCGTTGTGTAACTCATCGGATTTATATTCATCATAAGTTAACTACTTTTGGTTAATAATCCTTATCGCATGTATGTATGTATGTATGTATGTGTGAATGCGCACGTAAGACCTTATTTTCACAGCACGTTTTTTTCGTGTAAACGACGTGACTCGATTAAAAGATAAATAGATTCGTGAAAGTAATCGATTAATTAAAGTCGTTAACATAGTGATTTCGCTTAATGTCATACGGTATACCATTTCACGTTGTAATGAATTTCGCATGGTAATAATATTTCGTGCTATTGTAAGAACGGTTTAAATTGGTAACATCGAACGTGTGATATAAATTGTGTTAATTGTTTCCAGTCGAACCAGAAGGTATAAGCGTGCCAAAGACCTTTACCTCGAAAACGAATGAAAATAACTATTCTTTCGAGAGTATTATATATAAACGAGTAGATTCGAATGCATTTGTTTTTCGATAATTCGTATTTGAAGAAAATTGCGCGAATTTCGAACAGAATTGGAAGCGAAGGAAATTAATCGCTGTCCTCTATTTCGTTTAGGAAATTAACCTTAACCTTAATAAGCAATCTAATTCTCGCGAATTCGAAATATAATTGGATCGTATAGAGAGAAAGAGAGAGACACAGAGAGAGAGAGAGGGAGAGAGCGAGAGAGAGAGAGAGAGAGAGAGAGAGTGAGAGAGAGAGAGAGAGAGAGAGAGTGAGTGAGAGAGAGAGAGAGAGAGAGAGAGATGCACATACACATAGATAACATATATAACTCATTCGGAGATATATGGATATGACTATTTCTGTTTCATTGCTGGAAATAGGTTCGAGAATGAGAGTGACGCGATGTTCATCGACTTACGTCTATTACCTTCATCTATTTCCTTGACTTTAGATTTATATGAATCAGTACGTGGATATTTACATACCTAGATACGTTTTCGGCCGATGTCAATTCACGTTTGATTAAGGAAATAAATCGTCACTGCATCTCGCGTTTTTCTTTCGTACAATTAAAAATATTAATTTTGTGATCGGCAAATGATAGGAAGATCAGTATTATCTATCTGTTGTATGACGTATTAAGAAAATAGAGATTAAGCTTCAGCTATTCGTCATATATAATTGTAAATTATTTTATCTTACCATTAGCGGATCATTTTTTGAAAATTATGGATAAAGAATGTAAAGCAAAGGGAAGAGAATAAATAGATTAAGGGGTAAATCTGAAAACGTTACTTGTTTGTATTACGAGGTGGAGCCTCGGAGAAACGTCGAGCATGCGGAATTTGTTTAGAGTGTTTGAACGCATGCGTAGGATTTCATCGGCGGTAGAGCATTTGGCCTTCCAGGACTGTGAACATCCAGTCGGTGATCGTCGTTGTTTCGATCGGTGTGGCTAACAAAAAGGTCGCCGTCTTCGGCCTTTTCTTCCCTGCTCTGTTCTTGCACCCTCTCGTCGTCGTCGTCATCGTTATCATCGTGTGATCTTCGTTTTTGTGTAGGTAACCATTATCACCGAGTGGAAGGAAAATTTGTTCGGTCTGGAGTTAAAGCTCGAGAAAGCTCGAGAAGTGGAAGAAAAGGTGGAAGAGGAAGTGGAGGAGGAGGAGGAGGAGGAAGAGGAGGAGGAGGAGGAGGAAGAAGAGAAGGAGGAAGAGGAAGTGGTAGAATAGAGGAAGATCATGCTCGAACGTGATAAACGTGCGTGTTTTTAACGTAACGACGTTAAGGGCTATTTTGCCTTTGAACGAGTCGTAAGCACGAGCTTGCGAGCACGAAGCTTGCGAGCACGAGCTTGCGTACGTCGAGGAAGAGACGAAGATCGTTCTCGTTGTTGTGTGACGATATCGTGAAAGCTGGGTCGTAGCCGGTATGGCTGACAGCGAAGGTGGCTCCGAACAGGACGACGTATCATTCCTTCGTACGGTGAGTAACTATTTATTTACACGATAAAATATATTTTTTGCTCATTATACATCCTCGTGTTTCTCAGAGCCGATCGATCGTTCATTCTTCTTTTTCTTTCTTTTCAATCGACACGAATCATCTATAGGGGTTGTATAGTAAACAAATAATATTGTACCGTATCGTTCCAGTCATTGTTTTTGTTTTCTTTTTCTTTTTTTTTGACACGTAAAATTTAAAAGAGATATGATATAGTTTTCAATTATGGACGACGTAGTACGGATTTTGTATTTGATCGTTATTTAAATGCGAGAAATGCGATGGATTCTATTTTGATTAAAGAATCTTAACGTCGAGATTATGAGCGTACGATGGGACGTTATCAATCATCATCGTTTTTCAATTTCGCTCGATGGTAAATCGAATTACAGAGTCTCGTGATGAAAGCGAGTTTCTCGATGAAAGGGTAGACTTATTGAATCATGGAAGCACTTAAAGCTCTCCATGCTGAACGACCTTGACCTCTTTCCCCTCGTAAACACCATGCGATCGTACGGTATTCGTCGGGCAAATCGCTGACCTTGAGCTTTTCCAGCTACGAGCTCCTTGAACGTTCCGAAGGATACGTATACGCATGTTTCTGCGCGTTGGTGTTACATTTTATTTGCGAATGTATATACGTACTTTATTTTTCCTCTTATTCATACGCACACATACTAACATACATACATATACATACATACATATATATATATATATAAAACATTTTATTGTAAAATACATAGTAAAATATAGATAATATTTAGGATGCTACTGTTATAATTGAATATACATATATTTGAAGTCTAAGTAAAATTTTCGAGTCAAATGCAAAATCCTTTAATATGGAAGATCCTTGGAGTTACATTTTCCTTTCTTTTCATTCTTTTTTTTTTTCTTTCTCTCCGTTATTGTACATTCCACGTTTCATCGCGGAAAATTAGAAGGTTTCGAAGTTTCTACGTTATTTATTCCCTTTTTTTTCTTTGACACCTTTATCTCAGCGTTTTCTACATTGCAATTTTCTCGCGAGTCTGATATACTTTTGTTTTTGTGCACTAGTCATGCGACACCATATCTTACCAGCCTCGCGAGCTACATCCACCACTCGTTTACACGGTGATTCGAAATACATCTTCAGATAAAAGATGATAAAGGGATTACGAGATAGTCTCAACCTTCGTTTTCGTTTTTTACATCGACATTTTGTTTTCGACGATCTGTTCCGATGTCCGTTATCCTCGATCATCAGTTCTTCATCGTTATTAGGTATATTAGGTACTTCCTTTTGTAAATCATTCTGATTGTCCTGCCTGTCAAGAAGCATCGCGTTATTTCTTTTCTTTTTTATCCTTTTTTTCTGTTTTTTCTCTCTTTTTTTTTTTTATAGAGGTCAAGGAAAATAGAAACGATTTATCTTCGCGGAACTACAGGAACTTTTGCATGCGTCGTAAAGAAAGAAAATCATTTTTCCTTCGCGTATACGAATATGTAGCTTGGATAATTATTGACACAGCACGCATGCTTACATATCTCGTTAGAGGCGATGAATTATTTACGATATTTTTCAACCACGATATAAACAAGGGTAGGAAGGTAAATAGATAGATATACATAGTTCACCGTAACGCTCGAAAGAATTTATCTTTGTCAAGTCAAAAAATTTTCATGGTACGTTAATTCGAAAAAAAAAACGATGGTTATTTCAATTCAATCATACAGCAGTTACTCAGTGTTTTCTGTCTTTTTTTTTTTTATAAATTGAAACGATAATTTATCGAACTGTCTAATCAAATAGTCGCTTAAAAAATCTCGTCGCATAACGATCCCGTCTAAATATTAAACTTAGTTAGTATTCCGAACGTAAAGGTCTTAGGTCGTCGTGGGACAAGTTGTGTGCGACATGCATACGTTATATTACATTTATGTGTGTGTGTGTATACATATGTGCGTAAGAAAGAATAATATGTATTATACTTTATATCAATTTCTCTTATTATTAAGAAGAGATAAGAACGTCTCTCTCACCTGTCTTTATCACCTGGCTGAAGATTTTCCATATTTTCTATTTTCATGTTATTATTGATATTGTATATATGTACTTAATAATTTGACGTAATACCAAAAGTTTGAGATGTCCCTTGATGGAAAACATCTGAAGTTTTATACGAATAATTTTGTTCGATTATTTGATCGAGATCGGTCGACAATTAAATCGATCGGTCTTGATATCGATTTTTTTTAAACGACGAAAAGAAAGAAGAGAGAAGAAGGAGGATGATGAGAAAGAGAAAAAAACGTGCAAATATTGAATTAAAATTATCGATAATCGAACTGAATGAGAAGATAAAATTTAGCCGATTATACCAATAACTCTTTCACGTTCGAGTAAAGTTTTAAAGCATATACGTACGTACATATGTATGTATATATATATACGTATGTACATATATTTATATATATATGTTCTGTGAATTATGCTCGATTGAAATGCATCGAAAGATTTCCATGCACGCTAGAAATCAACTGGAGTTCTATAAAAGAAAGTCACGTGAGAAAGGTTCCTTCGTTTTCATATCAGAACCATAGAAAATTGCATTCTACGGTAAATAACTCTAGTTTCGAGCGAAGCCTAATCAAGTCGAGGACGGAATCGTGCCGGTGCGCACGTTCTTTCTTCCTACCTTGTAATATGACTATTAATTAAGTCAACAGATGTTGGCATAGAGTGTATATGTGGAGGGTATAACTAAAATTACTTTGGTACGAGTCAATCGCAACATTGTTACCCAACCAAACTCTCTTATGAATAGATCAAAAAGATATTTCGAGAAAATATTTTCTATCGCTAGGATTATCTGTAAATGGAATTTGTAAGAGAATTTTTTACGAGAATAAGTAAAATCCTATTAATACGCGTTAATTCATTTTTGCAGACAAAAGCGAGGAGATGTTATTGTACGAATTCTACTTGTTGCTTATAACAAAGATGAAATACTTTCGTTGTATTTTCTCGTAATAAAATAAGAATACGATAACGATGATATTTAACGATGATGAAAATGGAAATGTGGCAGTGGATATCTATTTTGTTAAAGGAAGGTGCACCCTTGACCTATAGTACAATAGTGGTGCTTCGATCGTCGCTTGTACAAGCAAACGACGGAAGTATCTGCCATGCTTGATTCCTCGTTTCCCCCGTTCTCTTCAGGCCGCATAGTGTTATCAATTCGTATATGTACACATATACATATATATCTATGTATGTATATGTATGTATATATATATGTATATATATGTGTGTGTAATTAAATGTTACCGTATAACATTTTTCGCAAGCTTGGAAATCCGATGATAGAATATAGTAAAATGTAATATGCTAATGCGTTCGGTGGACTGCATTATTTCCATTTATAAACCCTTGGAGCCCTTACATATTTATCGTATCACATAAAGATGATGGGGTTGTATATTATTATATATGTATATACACGTTTCCGAATAGATATAGAAATAAAAATGAATTAGAGAATAAAAAATGTATAATATAGAAACATATCTGTACTATATAAACGTATATACGATCTACATTTATTAATAAAGTCAAATTGATTTTAAGGTTTAAGGAAATGTGGATAAAAATGATTTAGAAAAATCAATCGTTAAACGATGTAATAACGTAAAGCAATGGAATAATAACAAAGGTCAATTATTTTGATTTTGGTTACGTGAATGTTTACAATGTTTTGTTAAGATTTACGGTCATGATAGATTTGTAACAGCACCTCTTCATTTTTGAAAATCCGTGAGTCATCTTTGTCATGTATCTATGCATATGTACACAGATATGTCGTAGATTACTATTACGATATTATTACGACTTAAGAGGCGGAGCTTATTTTTTCCGGCGGATAACGATCAAAAGCTCAGGGAAGAAGGTATTTTCTTAAGCTCTTGCGCAGGCGGCCGCTCTTGCATTCTTAAGGCCGGCCAAATTGGTTCTGGCACGACACATAACTTCTGTTATTTGGCCAACATTATGTTTCACTATTTCGTAAAGGCCTAAATTATAATTTGCGTTTTGAAACAAAAAAGAAAAAAGACATAGTTTCTTCTTACTTCTAAATAACGCAAAGTATCTTCAGGAATTTACATTTGCGATATATAAGAATCAATGATTAAGAATATCGTCAGTAAAAATTACGTTTAAGAAGCATGAACGGTGGTACGAGCAAAATTACTTTAATAATTACGATTTGTCATTTTGTTTCATTCTCAATCCATTTCTTTCGGTCTGTCGCGATATTTTGAAAATATAAAATATTATAATGTTCATGTAATTGTTATTAATTAACGACATTAATTATTATTTATTGTTCTAAATAGTTATATTAAATTTACAGGAGGATATGGTATGTCTCTCCTGTACAGCAACAGGCGAGAGAGTTTGCCTGGCAGCCGAAGGTTTTGGCAATCGACACTGTTTCCTCGAAAATATCGCAGACAAGGTAGCGACACATTTACCATTGCGAACGACTTCATAGATACTATCGAAAATTTTCATAGTAATCGTCGCCTTCTCATTTTTCTTCTTTTCCAATTTCAGAATATTCCTCCAGATCTATCGCAATGTGTGTTTGTGATAGAACAAGCTCTCTCGGTGAGAGCTCTACAGGAATTAGTCACGGCTGCTGGCTCTGAGACGGTAACGTTTATAGATTTTTTTTTTTTTATTCTTCGCATTAAACGAACAACTAGATCGTTGATTTTACTATAAGAATTAAGAGTTATTAAACTCGCGAGAAAGTTCATTTCACAGATGGACAGTTAAATATTCTCCAATGTTTTTATATGACTTATAATTCACACAAATTTTAATGAATGATTTTTCACAAGTTCATAATTTGCAAAGGAGTCGGCCATAAAATGTGCTACCCTGTGCTGTTTCGTGTTCAGTTGTAAGAGATGTGATCGACCAATTTTTTTTCTTAATTTCCTACAAGCACCTACGAAAAGAGATTACTTATGATTAGAATTTAGTTGAAAGTCCGAGTTTTTCTAATTTTTGCCAATAAAATAGTTTCCGAATCGTGTTGTCGGTATAGCTTGATGCATCCGCACGCACATCCCTGTCCAGTAATTGTGGCATGTGTCCAGTGTCCGTATGAACGCATAATGATGCATAGTATTGTCATCGCTATATTTTTCCCCTCGTCAGTTTTTTCTCATTTTAAAACGAACGCCACCAGAAACATTACTAAAAGTCATTGTCATCGTCGAAGGATACTTATCATAATATGTAAATACAAATTTCTTCTGTCTTTCGATATTTCTTTTTATTTTTTATAAATATGGAAAAATCTTTACAAGAACATTTATCACTCTTTGTCTTTCTTTCTTTCCAGCAGCAAGAGAATTTAGTAAGTATAATTACATATAGGTCTAGGGCTTCTCATAAGATTCGTATTTGAATGACATCGTTGCCTTGCGTTATGTTTATGTGCTGGCCAAAAAATTAATAGAAAGCAAAATCGCAAATACATCGAGACTTTGTTATTAACGTCAACAACGTAACGTACTCGCACGACGCATATTCCTTTTTTACGTACTTGTGTGTACTAACAATGCGATAACTTACATTAAGATTACATTGCGATATATGTGCCTATACACACTTGAATAAATTATTTCTTGACAAAAGCAAGCTTTAGCTAATGTGAATGTATTTATGGCCATCTCTTATCATTACATTTAGAAGCGTCATGATATTTGCCTGAAAATAATGAATATGATCGGACACGATCAGGAATTAAAAAGCAATCAAAAATGTTTACACGTTATTTATACATCTTTAGGGAAAAGGTACTGGATCAGGACATAGAACTTTACTTTATGGCAATGCTATACTTTTAAGGCATCTAAACAGTGACATGGTACGTTAGTTAAAAGCTTTGTTTAATACGATAGTATATATGTTTTGAATTATTCATTCATCCTCCTGTTGTTTCAGTATCTGGCATGTTTGTCAACGAGTTCTTCGAACGATAAGCTCGCTTTTGACGTAGGTTTACAACAACACTCTCAAGGTTAATCATACAAACAATATCTATTATATATTTCAATATTATTAATATACGAATAGGTTCGTACATAACAACATCGTTTTGTCGTATAGGCGAAGCTTGCTGGTGGACCGTACATCCCGCCTCAAAACAAAGATCAGAAGGTGAAAAGGTCCGAGTAGGCGACGATCTAATTCTTGTGTCCGTAGCCACCGAGAGATATTTGGTAAGAAGATACGTATAGGGATACGTGTTAATCGTTTTATTTTATTAATATTGTCACGTCGAAATCGTTAATATATTTTTTCTATCGTTATAGCACACAACGAAAGAAAATGGTTTATCGGTAGTGAACGCATCGTTTCATGTGACACATTGGTCGGTACAACCTTATGGTACTGGTATCAGTAGAATGAAATACGTAGGATATGTTTTTGGTGGGGACGTTTTAAGATTTTTTCATGGTGGCGACGAGTGTCTTACTATACCTTCGACATGGAACACATCAGCTAATCAAAAGTATCGTATTGTTTATCGTTCATTATTGATATATAATTATATAGAAGTTATCGTTCATTCTTACATTTTTCGTACAGTATCGTAACTTACGAAGGAGGAAGCGTTATGAGTCAAGCAAGATCCTTGTGGAGGCTGGAATTAGCGAGAACAAAGTGGGCGGGTGGTTTTATCAACTGGTTGCATCCAATGCGTATAAGACATCTAACCACTGGTCGATATCTTGGAGTAAAAGAAAATAACGAACTATATTTGGTGGATAGGTAATTATTTATGTCATCTTCGAACTTATTGTTTCTCGCATTAGTTTTCTCTTTCATCGATATGCTATTTTTATAATATTAATTATAGAAACGAGGCAACGACAGAAACTTCTACTTTCTGGCTGAGACAAGAAAAGGACGATCAAAAAATAATTCTCGAGGATAAAGATTTGGAAGTTATTGGAATGCCGATTATTAAATATGGTGACTCGACGGTCATTATGCAACACGCTACAACGTGTCTCTGGGTGTCTTATAAGGTATAAATAATGTAAATTTATTACTATTAATAAAATATCCCTATATAGGTATATTTGTTTTCAAGTCGTTTTTTCTCAACGATTATTTCAGTCATACGAAACAAAAAAGAAAGGCGTGGGAAAGGTGGAGGAGAAGCAGGCAGTATTGCACGAAGAAGGAAAAATGGACGATGGTTTAGATTTTTCACGTTCTCAAGAAGAAGAATCTAGAACGGCCCGTGTTATTAGAAAATGTAGTAGCTTGTTCACGCAGTTTATTACGTAAGCAACTTTATTATTTAAGAGTTTGCTTATTGATTGATGTTACGTTATTATATAATTAACAGATAGTAAAAGCTAACAACAAATATGTTTTAGAGGCTTAGAAAATCTGCAAATTGATAGAAGAGCATCGATGTTTTTTCAAAATGTAAATCTCAATGAAATGGTGATGTGTCTGGAAGATTTAATTAATTATTTCGCTCAGCCTGAAGATGATATGGGTAAGAGCGTAACAGATATGTGTTTCATTATTGATTTTATAGGGATAGTGAAACGACGATTATGAAATATAAATAAATTCTTTTAGAACACGAAGAAAAACAAAACAGATTTCGGGCACTTAGGAATCGTCAGGATCTGTTTCAAGAGGAAGGAATATTAAATCTCATTTTGGAAGCTATAGACAAAATAAATGTGATTACTTCTCAAGGCTTTCTTGTGGCACTTTCGGGAGATGAAAGTGGTCAAGCGTGGGATCAAATTTCTGGTTACCTTTACCAATTATTAGCAGCTATAATCAAAGGAAACCATACCAATTGCGCTCAATTCGCAAATAGCAATCGTTTGAACTGGTTGTTTAGCCGTTTAGGTTCACAGGCGTCCAGTGAAGGTACTGGAATGTTGGATGTACTTCACTGCGTTCTTATTGATTCGCCCGAAGCTTTGAATATGATGAGGGTACTTACAGTTTTTTTACGATTCGACGGGAAACGTATTTATGACGGAACGTACTTTACGTTTGATTTGTTTTTTAGGATGAACATATAAAAGTGATAATCTCTCTCCTTGAGAAACATGGCAGGGATCCAAAAGTTTTAGATGTATTATGTTCGCTTTGCGTGGGTAACGGAGTAGCCGTACGATCGTCACAGAATAATATCTGTGATTTTTTACTTCCTGGAAAAAACTTACTTCTTCAGACGCAACTGGTTGATCACGTTGCTAGTATCAGACCAAACATATTTGTTGGTAGAGTGGAAGGATCAGCGTTGTACCAAAAATGGTATTTCGAAGTTACCGTCGATCATATTGAACAAACAACGCATATGATGCCGCATTTGCGGATAGGCTGGGCAAACACGGCTGGGTAAGTATCACGTGGTACTAACTATTAGTTAATCTATTATCAATTTGTATCCTCTTGTTGCAGGTATATGCCATATCCAGGAGGAGGTGAAAAATGGGGTGGAAATGGCGTAGGTGACGATCTTTACTCGTTTGGTTTCGATGGTGCAAATTTTTGGACAGGCGGTAGAAAGACTCAAGTCGTTCAAAATGCAACGGAACCCTTTATCAGAAAAAGCGACGTAATCGGTTGTTCCTTAGACTTGACGGTTCCTGTAATATCTTTTACCTTCAACGGCACGCATGTTGCTGGCACGTTTAGAAACTTTAATCTCGATGGCATGTTCTTCCCAGCGATTAGTTGCTCCTCGAAACTCTCCTGTAGATTTCTTCTCGGTGGCGATCATGGTAGATTGAAGTATCAACCGCCGGATGAATTTTCTCCTCTGGTAGAAAGTCTGCTACCCCAACAAATACTCTCTTTGGATCCTTGTTTCTATTTTGGCAATATGAATAAAGTCGTTTTAGCTGGACCATGGTTGGTCGAAGATGACACAGCCTTTGTTCCTGCACCGGTTGATACTTCCATGATCAATCTACCAAGTTACGTTGAGCAAATAAGAGATAAACTTGCCGAGAACATTCACGAAATGTGGGCAATGAACAAAATCGAAGCTGGATGGATATATGGCGAACACAGAGATGATTTACGAAAAATTCACCCGTGCATAGTACAGTTTGAGAGATTGCCAGCTGCGGAAAAACGATATGACACTCAACTCGCCGTGCAAACGTTGAAAACTATATTGGCTCTTGGATATTACATTACGATGGATAAACCACCATCAAGAATCAAAACTCTAAGGTTGCCTAACGAACCGTTTTTACAAAGCAGTGGTTATAAACCAGCACCTCTGGATCTCAGTGCTATCACTTTAACGCCTAAAATGGAGGAACTGGTAGATCAATTAGCAGAGAATACGCATAATCTTTGGGCGAAAGAACGAATTAGTCAAGGTTGGACTTACGGGCTAAACGAAGATTCTGAAATGAGAAGGAGTCCGCATTTGGTACCGTATCCTAAAGTAGACGAGGCCATTAAGAAGGCTAATCGAGATACTGCCAGTGAAACTGTTAGAACGCTTCTTGTATATGGTTATATGCTTGATCCACCAACTGGTGAACAACACGAGGGTAAACTTTCAATCTTTGTAACATTTGAGTTATTTTTTATGAATAATAATTCTTATAATAACTAATAATATATTTTTGTTTCTTTGCGTATTGTAGCTCTACTCTTAGAAGCGAATAGATTACGACAACTGTATTTTAGAACATATAGAGTTGAAAAACATTATGCAGTTAATAGTGGAAAGTGGTATTTCGAGTTCGAAGTTTTAACAGCGGGTCCTATGCGTGTTGGTTGGGCAAAAGCTGACTGTATGCCAGGAAGTATGTTAGGTAGTGACGAGAATACCTGGGCATTCGATGGCTATAATGTAAGTAACCGATATCGTTAGTATTACATCTAATCTCGTAGATCGTCGAAGATATTTAACAAATGGACTAAGAGTAACGACTGTGCGGAAACATTTTATCATGTCTTGCGTGTTCGTAAAAGACGAGTAAGTTGAGTACGAGTATGGTAATCACGTCCTTTAGTCTTTTCCACAAAACGAACATGAGTTCCCGATTTTTTCTAGTTACAATTCGAGCTGCAATAATTTTTTCACACCTGCGCATACAATATATTACGAATTCGTTAAGACGGACGATGAATTAATTATTATTAAATCTAGCGAAGATCTTGACCGAACGATAGAGTTTGTTCGGTGGCCTAAGCGCTTCGCGGTATCGACGTAAATACTTTTTGTGTAGAATTATTAATAATCCATAAAATCATGATGAATGTCAGGTGACTAAGGTACATGCTGGTACCCACGAATCATTTGGTCACAAATATCAAGTGGGCGACATAGTTGGCTGTTTCATTGACGTCGCAGACAGAACGATCAGTAAGAGTCTCATTTTCCGATAGTCTCTAGAGGTCCACTATATTTTGATTTGTTTTTTCGTCACTACTTTTGTCTTTGTCTCGTTCTATATGTTTCTTTCATGTTGACTTGGTTTTTTCTGCATCCTTGCTCCAAGACGAATGAAATCGCTGAATATTTCATTCACAAGTGTGGCTTCACTTCGATCGCCGTCTAGTTATGCAAAAGTCATTTTTCAAGAAAGTATTCAGGCTACACTATCTCATCGAAACATCATAAGTTTAATAATGCTACGAGAGAAAGCCAAAACGCGTAACTACGAAATAAAATGTGCAAGATCATCCTATACTCACGTATATAAAAATAAAACAATTACAAATAAAAAAAAAAATAAAATAAAAAGAGAAAGAAATAAATAAAAAAAGAACAAAGAAAAAAAATAATCGTCGTCGCAGTTGCATTCGTTGAATTCGTCCCATCGAAACGTTTATGTAGTTTATGTACTACGATTCGTGGTTACGGATGATGAGCAAACAAGACTGTTGAACTTGTTCATTTTGTTTTAAAGGAGGAAAAAGTATACTCGGGCACAGCCGAAACATTCGGCAAGCAATGGCAGGTTGGAGATGTTGTCGGGGTTTTCCTGGATCTAATTGACCGAACTATTAGTAAGACGGAATCTTTAAACGAATGCTTCAGCTGCCATTTAAAGCTATAAACGTTATATATATATTGTATATAATATATATTATATATATATAATATTATGTGTGATATATACACATTGTATATTGTATATAACACATAATACATGATATGCAATGTAAAAGACATATCTATGTATGTGTATGTGCGCGTATTAGATGATCCGTTTGTGTTACCCTTACCAGTGGTAGTTCAGTCATTTTTTGTCTCCTATATTTTTTTTTTATCGTTTCTCAATTTTTTACATATTATTTGCAATTAATAAAAAAAAAGAAAAGAAAACGATTATACAAGATGTTTGAGATAGCGATAATAACGACTGACTGTTCGAATCATTTATGTATCGGAGAAAAATTATATATCCGTTCCATCAAAGTGTTATCCTTTTCAACGGTGTTCAACCTTTCTTCGCTCGATCTGATAGACATGCTAAATTTCATTTTTCTTTTTGAAATCTTCACGTAATATTCACATCGAGCACTTTTATATATATATATATATATATATATATATATATATATATATATGTATGTATGTATATATGTATGTATGTATGTATGTATGTATGTATGTATGTATGTATGTATGTATGTACATAAAATTTTTTTCATATTATGATTCGTGCACGCAACATATATATATATATATTTATATTTTACTTTTGTCGATAACGAAGTTCTGCTACTGGTTGGTGTAACTTTAGGGTGATCCAATTCAGACGCATATACATTATACATATATACTTTGATTATGTATAGTTAGATTACTGGATACAGAATCCGCTAGTTTGATTAATATTTGTGTTATATAGTCGAGCATAAATCCTGTATTAGGAATAAAAAAAATTTGTCTGTGTACAATCTATTTATATACATATCTCCATTATTTAATCTATTGAATAATGATAATCGAGGTTCGAGGTACGAATTTGGACTGATCTTTTAAACACGATCGACATGTCCTTATATTTCCTGCCCTTATCGTCTTTTACGTCAAATTATTTGGCTGCTTTGCCAAAACGTGTTTAAAGCCATCTCGTTAATTTTCTGTCATCCTATCATATATCATCGTAATATATTTTCGTATATGTTGGTATTAACCGCAAAACCAGTCACATAGTCCTGGTTTTATCATCATTAATAATAACATCATGTAATTTTTCAATCGAAATAGCGTCTATTCGAAGTGTCTTGCGGTATCCAGTATTCTACTGAGCATTATACTGTTAGTAATAACAGTGCTTTCGTGATTCATAATTACTAATCATTAATCCAAAACTGATCCCAATTCACGATGTAACGATGAAAACACTAATATCGCTTTGGAGGATGGCTGCTCGATGCTCACATATTTTTACATTTTTTCTTATCTATTTTTTTACTGTTAAGAAATATTTTCTTTTTTTGTTTTGTTTTATTTTATCGTTTTTTTTTCTTTTTTTTTTTTAAATAAGATATGTTCTTTTACCGTATTCCAGGCGACTCGGATTACTAAAATTCCGTCAAAAGTTATCCTTTGTTTCAATTTGTTAAAACATCCATTTTTATATTAACTATTCCCGTTAACGATATCATTGCTTTCTTCCAGAACCAATACTGTGCATATGTGCGTAGTACATACTACATGTAGAACATTATCTGTTACATCTCTTTAGGTCACCCTTCGTATTAAAGTAATATGCATAAAGTCGCATGCATGTGTACTAATTTTAATTAAGTTACTCTCGCATTTGCTTTTGCGGTATATATTATAAAATACATTTTTACTACTCTTGTCGTCAATACGAATTAATCCATTATTATTCATATCCGACGTGTTTGATCTATTTTATTAATATTCCTAGCTCTTTCAATTTAATCGCGCTTTATTATTATGTCTTGCTTCAATGTTGCCGTTGATTTTACTTTATATTCAACGTAGACAGAAATTTTGGATTGTAATTAATATTCTTATATAAACAAAAGAAAAACAAAAAAAAATAGAGAAGAAGAAAAATAGAAAGATCTCGATCGTATTGATTATGATGAATCGTTACCTTCACAAAAATCCAGAATTTCTCTCGATTTTTCGTTATCGAATACTTGTGCCTTAACTTATAACAATGATTTAGGTTTTTCATTAAACGGAGAACTTCTGATGGATGCACTCGGAGGTGAAACTTCGTTTGCCGACGTACAAGGCGATTCTTTCGTACCAGCCTTCACGCTTGGAGTTGGTCAAAAGGCTAAGCTGACATTTGGTCAGGACGTGAATACATTAAAATTTTTCACAACTTGTGGTTTGCAAGAAGGATACGAACCCTTTTGCGTGTAAGTCCTCTTTCCTTCTCGTTGAATTCTATTCAAAATTTATTGTCGATTTTAAATCGAGATTCGTGAATTATAACTCTACAAGTTTTAGTATTTCTTTCTTTTATATTATAGGAACATGAATCGTTTAGTTACGTACTGGTACACGAAGGATCAACCAATTTTCGAGAACACTGATGACATGGTCGACACTAGAATAGACGTAGCTAGAATTCCTGCAGGATCGGATACTCCACCGTGTTTGAAAATTTCTCACAACACATTTGAAACTATGGAAAAGGCCAATTGGGAATTTTTAAGGCTTTCACTTCCAGTTATTTGTCAATCCACGTTTATTTCGGAAAACGATAAAGTACGAAGATGGCAAGAGATTAAAATGCATCAGAGCAGACTTTTATCCGAACAATTCGAGCAGACGCAACAAGCAGCTCCGTCGGCTCACATGGAACAGATCATGAAATCTGGATTTAGTATGAGTGATATCAAAGGTAGAGCTACATATTATTTTATATTATAACAAGATTGTATTCATCGTCAAATATTCTATTCCACTCTATTCTATTCTATTTATATTTTATATTTTTGCAGGTCTGCAAAGAAATTATTCCGAAGATGCGGTTGAAGCTGATGAAATGGCGAAAGAGTCACCTATACCAATGCAAAGAAATAAACCTTCGAGACCACCGAGAAAGGGCTCGATTTATGGATCACGTTCAGGAGCTATGGATAGCGCTGTAAACGAAGCTGAAATGAACGGCTACGGAGAGATGAACGGTGACGTCAAAGATGATAAAAAGAAACGTGGCCGTTCGCCTTTTAGGTAAAAATAAATTTGAAGATTCTTTAGTTTTAACACTTTACCGATCTTAGAGAAGTATATAAATAAACAATTTCACGCGATACCAAAATATCTCTGGTAAGAAGAAGAATAGCACTTTCGTTATACTATTATAAATTTAAAGTCGAAAATGTGTGCGGCCGGTAAAGTGTTAAAAATTACTTCAAAAGTATAATTAATTTTAACGCTTTAACGTTCTTAGAAAGCTTAGCAAAGAAATGGAGGATGTGTAAGTAAATTCGTTATATGTATCGTGTATATGCGTTATATGTCTTTCTGTTATGTTTAAAAGAAATAATATTTTGCGACAAAACTGTACAACGATTTTTCCTTTTTAAAGATTCTTCTCGCGAAAAGCAAAATCACCAGAGGCCAAAGCTAAAACGCCGGAGCTTCAAGTACGTTCGGACGTATCCGATAAGAGTACCAGGACGATTACAGGAAGTAAAACTGGAAGTAAAACTGCTCAAATTCGAGTTTCTACCGTAGGTTTAATCCTTTAAATATAAGAATATCCACATGTTACGTGAGATCTATATTTAATGTCTTTCTATTTACAGACTGATTTGAAAGTAGTTCCCCCACAAATTCCAGAACGTAACGCGCCAAAAATAATGTCGGTATTAACCGGTAGCGGTGTAGAAGCGATCGGTAATGAAATCTTTGACGCGGAATGTTTAAAACTGATGAACGAATATTTTTATGGAGTGAGAATCTTTCCTGGTCAAGATCCGACACACGTTTACATCGGTTGGGTAACTTCGCAATATCATTTACATACAAAGGATTTTAATTTGTCACGCGTGAGGAAAGCTTCGGTCATCATCACAGATGATTATGATCGTCCGATAGAACAGTACGTTATATGAACTTGACGTGAACGAGATTAATGAGTTGTAGCTACGTAGAAACGTTTACATAAAATCACATTTGCTTTTCAGAGTCGATAGACAAAGTTGTTACATGGTAAGAGCCGATGAATTATACAACGAAGTTACCCAAGATGCATCGGGAAAGGGTGCATCTCAAGGGATGTTTGTCGGTTGCTTCATAGACACCGCAACTGGTTGTATCTCATTCACTTGCGAGGGTAAAGAAACCAGTCACAAATTTAAAATGGAACCAGACACGAAATTGTTCCCTGCGATTTTTGTCGAAGCAACTAGCAAGGAGATTCTTCAAATCGAACTTGGAAGAACGTCTACGACGTTACCGTTATCCGCAGCCGTTTTACAGAACTCAGAACGTCACGTAATTCCACAATTTCCTCCAAGATTAAAAGTACAATGCCTGAAGCCTCATCAATGGGCCAGAGTTCCGAATCAATCGCTTCAGGTACACGCTTTGAAACTCTCCGATATCAGAGGTTGGTCGATGCTTTGCGAAGATGCAATTTCTATGCTGGCTTTGCATATTCCCGAAGAAGATAGATGTATCGATATTCTCGAACTTATTGAAATGGACAAACTCTTAAGGTAAATCCCTTGAAAAGCTAGAAAGCCAGACAAATGTACAAATGTTACTACTTTGTTTGTTACGACGATTAAAATATCATTTTCTTTTTCTTTTTTTTAACATTCAGTTTTCACGCGCACACATTAACGCTATACGCGGCATTGTGTTATCAATCGAACTATAGAGCAGCGCATGCTTTGTGCCAACACGTCGATCAGAAACAATTATTGTACGCTATCCGAGCCGAATACATGTCCGGACCATTACGACAAGGTTTTTACGATTTACTGATTGCCTTGCATCTCGAGTCTCACGCGACTACGATGGAAGTGTGTAAAAATGAATTTATCATACCACTTGGTAATGCATAGTTTGTTGATTGTAAAATATTTTACATAGTAGTTATTGATTAAATATTGTTCACGTTGATATTTGGTCTTTATAGGTCAAGAGTTGAAGGATTTGTACGAGGACGTTGAAATGAAACACAGTCTTAGGTACTTAGAAACAGAATCTGTACGGCCACAAATGAAAATGACTGATATAAGGTAAGCAAATTTTTTTAAGTAGATATGAATCTTTACTAATCGATTGGCTATCAAGGCAAATTCCTTCTAGTGAACAAGTTATCGAGAATATAAGAAGCCTGTACAGTCCACACTTTCCTCTCGATGTTGTACGGGATTACGTAATGATGGCGTTAAACGAGGCCGTCGAAATCAATCAAGTTCATAATAGAGATCCTATAGGTGGCAGCAACGAAAATTTATTCTTGTATGTAAAATAATAGCTAATAATATTTCATTTGGAGGAATATTCTATAATAAATATATTTTCAGGCCGTTGATAAAACTCGTGGATAGATTACTTTTGGTTGGAATGCTCAGTAACGAAGACGTTATGAAATTACTCATTATGATAAATCCTGAAACTTGGGACCCAACATTTGATAAAGGTAACGTGCTCGATCAAGACTTTATAATGTTATATTAATACACGTTTTTTTATATTCGTATAGTAAAACTTCATGATAAATTAAAAAAATAATTTTCGATGTAACACTTTGCAGAAGGAAAAGATGAGCACAAAAAAGGTCTGCTTCATATGAAAATGGCGGAGGGTGCAAAGTTGCAAATGTGTTATCTTCTTCACCACTTAAATGACATTCAGTTACGTCATCGTGTCGAATCGATCATAGCATTCAGTCATGATTTCGTCGGAGATTTGCAAGCCGATCAATTGCGACGTTACATCGACATCAAACAATCCGATTTACCATCTGCCGTGGCTGCTAAAAAGACGAGAGAATTTCGATGTCCACCACGGGAACAAATGAATGCTATTTTAAGTTTTAAGAATCTCGATCCAGAAGAAGATCCTGAAAATTGCCCTTGCGGAGAAGAATTGGTAGCCAAAATGAATGAATTTCACAGCGACTTAATGTCCTACGTATCATTGCATGCTTTGCAAGAAGCCGTGGATGCTGCGAACGAACCTGTCGAGGAAATTCAAAAACCAGGTGCAATGAAGAAATTATTTAATTTCATTAACGCCGTAAAAGAACTCGAGGAAGAACCAAAACCAGAACCAGAACCAGAAAAGAAAACTCCTGAAGAGGTATTTCGTAAGGTTTTGATAGCAACTATAGTGAAGTGGGCGGAAGAAGCTCAAATCGAAACGCCTAAACTTGTTCGTGAAATGTTTAGTTTACTGGTTCGACAATATGATACGGTAGGGGAATTGATAAGAGCTCTGGAGAAGACTTATGTGATCAATAGCAAAACGAGAGAAGACGTTGCTTCGATGTGGGTTGGTTTGAGCCAAATTCGTGCTTTATTGCCAGTACAAATGTCTCAGGAAGAAGAAGAACTCGTGAGAGAGAGATTATGGAAGCTGGTGAATAATCATACGTTCTTCCAGCATCCTGATTTGATTCGAGTACTTAGGATTCATGAAAACGTAATGGCAATTATGATGAATACATTAGGTAGACGTGCCCAGGCACAATCTGATGCACAGACACAGCCACAAACTGCTGAAGGAGAAGCAGCTGCGAAAGAAAAAGATACTTCTCACGAGATGGTAGTTGCTTGTTGTCGATTTCTCTGTTATTTCTGTCGCACGTCTAGGCAAAATCAAAAGGCTATGTTCGATCATTTTGACTTTTTATTGGAGAACAGTAATATTCTCCTTGCCAGACCATCCTTGAGAGGTTCTACGCCACTGGATGTAGCTTATTCGTCATTGATGGAGAACACTGAACTGGCTCTCGCGCTTAGGGAACACTATTTAGAAAAAATAGCAATTTATTTGTCAAGATGCGGTTTGCAATCCAATTCGGAGCTGGTCGAAAAGGGTTATCCTGATCTTGGTTGGGATCCAGTCGAGGGTGAACGTTATTTGGACTTCTTAAGATTCTGTGTATGGGTAAATGGTTAGTAAAAAAAAAAAAGTCCTAATATTTTTCTATGTCTACGTTTATCACTTTTTCGAACAAATGTTCAAATTTTCATACGTACACGAAACGTTAGGTGAAAGTGTTGAGGAAAACGCAAACTTGGTAATCCGTTTATTGATAAGAAGACCAGAATGTTTGGGTCCTGCTTTACGAGGTGAGGGAGAGGGTTTACTGAGAGCTATAATAGATGCCAATAAGATGTCAGAACGTATCGCCGATAGACGAAAAGTAAGTCTGACTTGTCTCTAACTTTCTGACCAATGAATACGATCGATTAAAGTTTTACATTCACAATTGGCTTTTGTAAGTAAGAACAAAATTTTTGTTTGTTACGTGGGATATGATATACGTCTAATTAAATGATTCGTCCAAGTAATTATGTTTATTGTTTTAACTATATCGTCGATTAGTGATTTCCTCGTAACTTGAATAGTTTATTGTTGTATACCCCCCGACTTATTTATTAGATTCCCTTTATTTATTAGATACCCATTATTTATTAGATTCCGATGCATGCTCATGAATGTCCACTAATCAAATATCAACGCAGCATTTTAAACAGGTTCACGACGAAGCAGAGGGTACAACAATGGTGATGCAGTTCGAACATCCACTTCCAGAATCAGACGATGATGAAGATTATATCGATACGGGTGCAGCGATTCTTAATTTTTATTGTACCCTCGTTGATTTACTTGGTCGATGTGCTCCAGACTCTTCCGTGATCGAACAAGGTATATTTGTATAAAAATTGCATTTTCAAATATCGCCTCATCGTGAAAAAAAGATTGTCCTCTTTAACATTATTTTCTTATTTTAAACAATGATAGGTATTATTATTTTATAGTAATTACGAAAAATAAAATCGATCGATCGGTTGAGACGAATTTCGAGTTAGAAATAAAAGTACACAACATCAAAGTAGATTATAGAATCATAATAATCATGTAGATCGTTAGTAGTTGAAAAATGTTTAGAAATCAGCAGCTAATGAGAGCGTTTATTTTGTTTTTTAACGACCAACAGAATCCCCTTCGGAGTCCCTTGGTAATATATATCTTATGTGAAAATTGCATTGGCGTCGTTAATAGGTAAATACGTGATAACATTAACTTAACGAAGTGAACGTTGCAGGGAAGAACGAATCACTTCGTGCGAGAGCCATTTTACGATCGCTGGTGCCATTGGATGATCTTCAAGGCGTTCTATCATTACGATTTACATTGCACAATCCAGCTGCAGGAGAAGAAAGACCAAAAAGTGATATGCCATCTGGATTAATACCTGGTCATAAGCAAAGCATCGTACTCTTCTTGGAACGTGTTTATGGCATTGAAACTCAGGAATTGTTTTTCAAATTACTTGAGGAAGCTTTCTTACCGGATTTAAGAGCTGCCACCATGTTGGATAGGGTAATGACTCATCGTTATTATTTTATTTTATCTGTTCGCGATCTCTATTATAAAAAATAAATTATTATATTGATGGAAATCTACTTTTGTTTGTATAGAACGATGGATACGAGTCCGACATGGCTCTTGCCATGAATAGATATATAGGAAACAGCATCTTACCTTTGTTGATAAAACATTCGAAGTTTTACAACGAGGCTGATAATTATGCGAGTCTACTGGACGCCACTCTACACACGGTATATCGGTTGAGCAAAAATAGAATGTTAACGAAGGGTCAACGTGAAGCCGTCTCAGATTTCCTCGTTGCTTTAACCAGGTAAGAAATAAACGTTCTCGATAATTTGTCAATGAACTAATTGAATTCTTCTGATTTGACAAGATGTCTTGACGAGTCAAATTTTTCGTAAGTCACATTGATACTACCTTTAACATCAAAGTACATCTTTTATCTGTGATAAATGTTCGATATATTTTGCTCGAAATTTTTATCTTCGTAATATATTTATTTACTGATACGTTCTGTTAATTTTTATTTTATTCCAATTTGCAGCCAAATGCAACCGAGTATGTTGCTTAAACTACTCCGGAAATTAACAGTGGACGTTTCTAAACTATCCGAATACACCACGGTCGCTTTAAGGGTAAATAACGATAAATTATTTATAAGTGATACGTAAAGAAAATAATAATTGTTTAAAATAATAATATTATTTTAGTTGCTTACTTTGCATTACGATCGTTGCGCGAAATATTACGGATCTACCGGAGGCCAAGGTGCTTACGGTGCTTCGAGCGATGAAGAAAAACGTTTGACGATGGTCTTGTTCAGCAATATATTCGATTCCTTGTCTAAAATGGATTACGATCCGGAATTATTCGGGAAGGCTTTACCCTGTCTCACTGCTATAGGTTGTGCTTTACCACCGGATTATTCGTTGTCCAAAAATTACGATGACGAATGGTATGGTAGTAAATCAGCATCCACGCAATCACCTGACGGTCCATACAATCCACAACCCATCAACACATCTAGGTATATCTTTTTTATTATACATATTCATTATATCTCATTTTCTACTTGACAAATAATTATAATGAATTTTGTTTTAGCGTGGTCCTCAACAATGATCTGAATCAAATAGTACAAAAATTCTCCGAGCATTATCACGATGCATGGGCCAGTCGAAAATTAGAGAATGGTTGGACATATGGTGAACAATGGTCCGATGTAAATAAAACTCATCCGAGATTGAAACCGTACAATATGTTAAACGATTACGAGAGAGAACGTTACAAAGAGCCAGTTCGAGAAAGTTTGAAAGCTCTTTTGGCTATTGGCTGGAGCGTTGAGCACGCCGAAGTTGATGTACCTTCGACTAATCGTAGTTCGATGAGAAGATCATCCAAAAGTCAGGTACATCATTTTCAATTAGTTGAAAAAGAATTACAAGATGATTCGTTAATTAACAAAATTGTTACAATTTAGAACGATTCTGCAAGTCCATTTAATTACAATCCTCATCCAGTCGATATGACCAATTTGACGTTAAGCAGAGAAATGCAAAACATGGCCGAACGTTTAGCCGATAACGCTCATGATATTTGGGCTAAAAAGAAGAAGGAAGAACTTGTCACGTGTGGTTAGTTAATATCTTGAATTAAATATCGAGTTAAAATATATTTATATATCTGAAAATAAAAATGTCATTTTTCAGGAGGTGGTATTCATCCCCAACTGGTACCTTATGATCTACTAACCGATAAGGAAAAGCGAAAGGATCGTGAACGTTCTCAAGAATTCTTAAAATATTTGCAATATCAAGGCTACAAACTTCACAAGCCAAATCGTGGAGGAGAAACAGAACTTGCCAGTGCCGGTGCATCGGTTGAACTACGTTTTGCTTATTCTCTATTAGAAAAGTTGATAGCGTATCTTGACAAAGCAACGATTAACATGAAACTCCTGAAACCTTCCGATACGTTTAGTCGTAGGAACAGCTTTAAAACGTCGACAAGGGATATCAAATTTTTCAGCAAAGTGGTGTTGCCATTGATGGAAAAGTATTTTAGTACTCACAGGAATTATTTCATCGCAGTAGCAACTGCTACGAATAATATCGGGGCAGCTTCGTTGAAGGAAAAAGAAATGGTAGCAGCACTTTTCTGTAAATTGGCAAATTTGTTACGATCTAGACTTGCTGCTTTTGGTGCTGACGTAAGGATAACAGTACGTTGTCTGCAAGTCCTCGTAAAGGGTATCGACGCGAAGAGTCTTGTCAAAAATTGTCCAGAATTTATTAGGACTTCTATGTTGACTTTTTTCAATAACACAGCAGACGATTTAGGCCATACGATATTAAATCTTCAAGAGGGTAAATATAGTCATCTTAGAGGTACTCATCTGAAAACTTCAACATCGTTATCGTACATCAACAGTGTCGTGTTGCCCGTTCTTACGGCTATGTTCGATCATCTTGCTGCCTGTGAATACGGAAGCGATTTGTTGTGTAAGTAAAAGTGTTTATATACATGATATATATATATATATATATATATATATATATATATATACACACACACTCGAATACAAATAAAACTGTATACTTATATTTTACTTACAGTGGATGAAATTCAAGTAGCCTCATACAAAATGTTGGCATCTCTTTATACTCTTGGTGTAGATTCTAGCCTAACGCACGATAGGAAGTACCTAAAAACCGAAATCGAACGTCACAAACCAAATCTCGGTTCCTGCTTGGGTGCCTTTTCAAGTTGTTTCCCAGTTGCCTTTTTAGAACCTCATTTAAACAAACATAATCAATATTCTCTTCTAAATCGTATCGCCGATCATTCGTTAGAGGCTCAAGATATCATGACCAAAATGGAGTCGAGTATGCCAACGTTAGAAACGATTCTGACGGAAGTCGATCAGTTTGTCGAGTCTGAGAAAACTTACAACGATGCACCTCACGTAGTAGATGTCATATTACCGCTTCTATGTTCTTATTTACCGTTCTGGTGGGCACAAGGTCCGGATAACGTTAATCCAACCGAAGGCACCTACGTTAGCATGGTAACCAGCGATCACATGAATCAACTTTTGAAGAATGTATTAAAATTGATAAAGAAAAATATTGGCAACGAAAATGCTCCATGGATGACACGAATCGCAGCTTACACGCAACAGATCATCATTAATTCATCGGAAGAGTTATTAAAAGATCCATTTTTACCTTTGGCCGAACGTGTTAGAAAACGTACCGATAATATGTTTCACAAAGAAGAATCCCTCCGTGGATTCATCAAGTCTTCCACGGATGATACCTCACAGGTTGAAGCTCAGATACAAGAAGATTGGCAACTTTTGGTTCGCGATATATATTCGTTCTATCCTCTTCTTATCAAATACGTGGATTTGCAAAGGAATCATTGGCTAAGGAATAATATACCTGAAGCCGAGGATCTTTACAATCACGTTGCTGCGATATTCAATATATGGTCTAAGTCACAATATTTCCTACGTGAAGAACAAAACTTTATATCGACCAATGAGATCGATAACATGATTCTCATCATGCCTACTGCAACTAGAAGACCAACAACCGTTTCGGATGGTACTGCTCCTGCTGGCGGTGGAAAGGTTGCTTCATTTTTATATTATCTAATGTTAAAAATAATAAGAATATTAGATCATGTATTTATTTTATTTTATCTTTTTTTTTTCATTGATAAATAGAAAAAAAAGAAACATCGTGACAAGAAAAGGGATAAAGATAAAGAAGTCCAAGCGTCTTTGATGGTAGCCTGTCTTAAACGCTTGCTGCCAGTTGGTTTGAATCTTTTTGCTGGCCGTGAACAAGAACTCGTCCAACATTGCAAAGATAGATTCTTGAAAAAGATGCCGGAGTACGAGATCGCCGAATTTGCCAAGACCCAATTAACTTTACCGGACAAAATCGACCCCGCGGACGAGATGTCTTGGCAGCACTATTTATATTCGAAATTAGGACAGAAGAAGGACGTAATGGAACCAGTGAAAGCTCAACAATTGGAGGATGTAGTTGCTAGAATCACAGACATGGCTAAAGTACTGTACGGCCTACATATGGTAAGTTAATAAACTCATCTTTTCGTTAATGTAAACTGCTAGATACGTTTTCGTAAGCATATTATTTATTAAGTTTCATTTCAAAGTTTATCAATTATCTTTTCTTCGATGTAG
This sequence comes from Vespula vulgaris, assembly GCF_905475345.1. Classification (NCBI taxonomy): domain Eukaryota; kingdom Metazoa; phylum Arthropoda; class Insecta; order Hymenoptera; family Vespidae; genus Vespula; species Vespula vulgaris. The sequence continues at coordinate 13,211,545 of NC_066587.1, forward strand.
CTCTGTTTCACAAATTTCTTTCATCATTTTATGTTCTCGAGTAGATAGATCATCCACAACAGCAGAGCAAGAGTCAATACCGATCCGTGGTGTCGATACAACGCAAACGAGCGGTGATCGCTTGTTTCCGTCAAACTTCCCTACATTCCTTGCCCAGGTATCCTTTTTTGTTTATTTACGTTTGTTGCATTCCCATAAGAGTTATATTTCTTTGGTATATTGTATTTTTTCATTGATAATAATTATACAACCCATCTTATTTTTTATCTAAAAAAAAAAAGAAAAAACAAAAACCCTTTTCTATAGGTAAAAACCGATTTGATTTCTTCGTTTCTCCTTCATTTCTTTTTTTTTTTTTTTAATATATATATTTTTATATCGATCTACCCATTGCTTTTATTATCAAATGTTGATTACTCGCTCATGGCAATAATTATACGTTTTCTTAGAGTTAGAAACGAAATAAATATCTCGAGCATCGAGATAGTGTGTATTGTAAAAAGTGATTTTACGTTTGCGCTTGTACGAAACAGCATATGTATGTATATGCGAAATCGTTAAAGTAATTTTGTGTGTTCGAAATTATTCTCGATGTCCTTAACGAATTTAGTTGTGTGTGCATGCTGCTAACAGGCGACAAAACCTCCACCATCTCGAGATGGATGGAAACGTGTGCTATGCGCAGCCAGAAAGAGAGCAGCGATTGCATGTCTGCGTAGTGAACCATTGTACAAGTTGAGAAGGTAAAGCATCGGTATTAATGAATTACAATCTAAAAAAAAAAAAACAAACAAACAAAAAAAAAGAAAAAATTTATCCGATCGATCAGAGTTATATAATTTTTGTTCTATCGTCACAACTTTGAAGTATTATATTGAGATATTATTTTTTAGGCATCGGGCAATAAATATATTTGCAAGGACGTATTACGAATTGTGGTTGCAGGATGAAAACGTAGGTCAGGAAGTAATGATTGAAGACCTTACGGTGAATATTCGTTAATATCATCAAATTAACTTTACATTTGATTTTATAAGAATATCGCATAATATTTTGCACGTAAAATGTAGCAATCATTTGAGGATGCAGAATTGAAGAAAATGGATAAAGCTGAGGACGAGGGTAAACCAGATCCATTAACGCAATTGGTGACGACGTTCTGTCGTGGTGCTATGACGGAAAGATCCGGTGCTCTTCAAGAAGATCCCTTGTACATGAGTTACGCGCAGATCATATCGAAATCTTGTGGCGAGGAAGAAGATGAGGGTGAAGAGGAAGGTGGTGGCGGCGAAGAAGAAGGCGGTGCATCTATTCATGTAACTATTTTTTTCCGATTTATTTAATTATTTATCCAACTGACGATGACATTTCCTTTACTAATCATGATTTTCGATTAACTAACTTAAATAACAAGGATTTTATTTTTTTTTAACTTATTACTCGTATAGACGTGGCCACATAAACTGCTTATGGTAAGATCAAGACGTTAATCGAACAAATCAGCGCTTTTACAGTAAAAACGCATCGCCGTAATTATACGCATATTTCTTTCGATCGATTACAATCATGATAGAACTCATGATTTACTTACTTTAGCAGTAGAGTTTATGCAGCCTTCATCCTTGCATTATTGTTTCTTTTTTTTTTAGAATTAAACGATATACTAATAACATAGATGTTCTTAATTCATAATTTCACTAATAATGCTTATTACACTTTTAATTGCATTCTCAAGAGGCCAATGCACAAATTAATGGTAAGATATTTCAATGTTAGATTTAGATATTTTCTAAAATTTATCGTTATGTACATATTTAATACATCAAATTATATCCTTTTAAATTGTTGTATAATTACGTAGGAACAAGAAATGGAGAAGCAAAAGCTGCTCTTTCATCAAGCACGTTTAGCGAATCGCGGTGTCGCAGAAATGGTGTTGCTCCATATATCAGCTTGCAAAGGTGTTCCAAGCGAGATGGTTATGAAAACTTTGGAATTGGGAATTTCTATCCTTCGCGGTGGTAACATCGAGATACAACGAGGGATGTTAAATCATTTGAAGGAGAAGAAAGATGTCGGGTTTTTCACTTCAATCGCGGGTCTTATGAATTCCTGCAGTGTCCTAGATTTGGATGCTTTTGAGAGGAACACAAAAGCCGAGGGTCTTGGTGTTGGTTTTGAAGGTGCTGCTGGTGAAAAGAATATGCATGATGCTGAATTCACGTGTGCTCTGTTCCGCTTTATACAGCTGACTTGTGAAGGCCATAATCTTGGTATGTATACTCGATACGATTTATTGAAATATCAATCTAAATTATTTTCCGTTTGTTTTATTATATTTTATCAATATATATTTTTATCTTATCTAGATTGGCAAAATTATCTTAGAACTCAAGCGGGTAATACAACAACGGTAAACGTCGTCATATGTACTGTCGATTATTTACTGCGTTTACAAGAATCCATTATGGATTTTTATTGGCATTATTCGAGTAAAGAACTCATTGATCCTGCTGGTAAAGCAAACTTCTTCAAAGCTATAGGTGTTGCTAGTCAAGTCTTCAATACCCTTACTGAAGTTATTCAGGGACCTTGCGCACAAAATCAACAGGCCTTAGCACATTCCAGATTGTGGGATGCTGTTGGTGGTTTTCTCTTTTTGTTTTCACATATGCAGGATAAATTATCTAAACACTCCAGTCAAGTAGATCTGTTGAAAGAATTATTGAATCTACAAAAGGATATGATCACTATGATGCTGTCAATGTTGGAAGGTACGATTAAAATTGATTAAATAATTTCAATATTAAATGAATTTTTCAGGGACAATTATTACCGATATTTATATTTATATTAATATAGGAAACGTCGTGAATGGTACTATCGGAAAACAGATGGTTGACACTTTAGTCGAGTCTGCAGGAAACGTCGAATTGATTTTGAAATATTTCGATATGTTTCTGAAACTGAAAGATTTAGTATCATCGCCAAGTTTCTTAGAAGTAGATCTTAACAGTGACGGTTGGGTATATCCTAAAGATTTTAAAGAGAAAATGGAACAACAAAAAAGTTATACCGAGTGAGTTCAGACGAATTTAAATTGTACGTTTAATCTTAATACGCGATTATATTGATCGTATTGTTTCAATATCTAGCGAAGAGATCGAGTTTTTATTAGCTTGCTGCGAGACAAATCATGATGGTAAAATCGATTATGTCGCCTTTATGGATCGTTTCCACGAACCTGCAAAAGAAATTGGTTTTAATCTCGCAGTACTTCTCACTAATCTTTCGGAGCACATGCCAAATGAGCCTAGATTAGCGAGATTCCTTGAAACAGCTGGGTCCGTTTTGAACTATTTCGAACCCTTCCTTGGAAGGATCGAGATTCTAGGTGGTAATAAAAAAATCGAGCGTGTATATTTCGAAATCAAAGAATCAAATATAGAACAGTGGGAAAAGCCACAAATTAAAGAATCAAAAAGAACATATTTCTATAACACGGTAGTCGAGGCCGGTGAAAAAGAAAAGCTGGAGACTTTCATTAATTTTTGCGAAGACGCGATATTTGAAATGCAGCATGCCAGTGCTTTGATGGCTGTAGAAGAGAGCGGTGGTATTGGTAAAGCAAGAGAATCATCCTACACTTACATGTCCGAAGATGATGAAGAAAGAAACAAAGATCCGATAAGGAGAGGTTTACAAGCTTTCAAGGATGGCATTTATTTCTTCTTCTCTATGTTCTCACCGACGAATATAAAGAACAAAATAGCAGAAATGCAACAGATGACAATACCCGAACTCTTTATCGGCTTCTTCAAAATGATATTCTACGCTTTTTATTATTCCGGATTCGGAGTTGGTTGTGTTATCAGGTACTTTATGAAATTATTGTTAACTTTGATGAGAGGACCACATGTGGACGAACCAGCGGTTGAGGTAAAGGAAGAGGAAGAGAAACCATCAAGACATTTACCAGCTCTACCTCCAACGCCGGATGAATCTAATTTACAGGTTGATCTATATTTTGTTTAATCGTACATAATATAATCTTGCATAGAAAACGTTAAATTCGTTATAAACCATTACAATATACAGGTACAAGCTTTCGGAATGGATATAACGAAAGAGGAAGGTGGTCAAATAAAGATAGCACCCCATGAATCGTCAACTTCGACACCACAATCGAGCATCGAGGAAACTGGCGAAAGTACTCCCGACGAAGGTGGCGGTGAAGAAGGTGCAAGAACGGGTGATGGAGGTACTGGGGAATCTGAAGCACCTGTTACATTCGTTGATTTACTTGGGTACGATCATCTTGATATATATATACCTTCTAAATAATTTTTTGTAACTTAGTACTGTAGCCTTTATCGGGTGTTAGCACTTTGTATATATAACTAGCTACTAGATCGGAGTTTCATTCAGATTTTATTCGGTTTTATCATCTTCTACGTGATGTACGAACGATGTGTTAAAGTTGTAATGTAACGTCATAGGTAACGTGCGAACGATAAAGATTAACTATCTTAAATCAATTAAAATTATCAACAGTGGCGAACAAGCAAGAGCTCAAGCCGCAGCAGCCGCTGAGGCCGCGGCAGCCCAACAAGCAGCAATGGCAGCAGTAGAGGCAGAAGCAAAACAAGAAACGGCGACCGAACCATCGGCTGCTTCCACCATAGATTTCTCTGAATATACTCACCGCATTGTCTCATTTTTGGCTAGAAATTTCTATAATCTGAAATACGTTGCCCTCGTTCTTGCCTTCTGTATAAACTTCATGCTACTCTTCTATAAGGTATGGAATTTGATCATTCGTTGAAGTGAGCCTACGATTGAGCTATGATTTTTCATAGGTTACATCTCTGGCTGGTGATTCGGACGATGAAGGTAGTGGCGATTCTATGGCTGATATCTTAACTGACATGTCGGGTGAAGGTTCATCGGGTGCAAGCGGTAATGGTTTAGAAATCGGAAGTGGTAGCGGTGAAAATGATTCGGAAGAGGAAGACGAAGATCCTTTAGAATTCGTTGAAGTATCTGAAGATTTTTATTATATGGCTCACGTTATGAGACTTATGGCTGCTCTTCATTCTATCGTCTCTTTAGCTATGCTGGTCGCTTATTATCATCTTAAAGTACGAATCGAGTTATCGAACTTATTTTATTTTATCTGTTTTACTCATTCAATATAAGACAATTTGATACAGGTACCGTTAGCCATATTCAAACGTGAAAAAGAAATCGCACGTAGAGTTGAATTCGATGGTTTGTACATAGCTGAAAGTCCCGTAGAAGATGACATAAAGGCACATTGGGATAAAATGGTAATATCGGCCAAAACGTTCCCCGTTAATTATTGGGATAAATTCGTTAAAAAGAAAGTAAGGCAAAAGTACAGCGAAACTTACGATTTCGATTACATCAGTAACTTGCTAGGCATGGAAAAGACATCTTTCAGTCAACAAGAAGAAGAAGGTTCTGGCTTGATACACTTGTGAGTTTTCGTATCGTTGAAAATAATATCATTAGAATTAATTTCGTGATATCATTATTTTTTTTTTTGCAGTATCGTAAACATCGATTGGAGATATCAAGTATGGAAAGCTGGCGTCACTATCACAGATAATGTAAGAAACAATAAAAAGAAATGTAATTGTTTTTCAATGAATGTAAAAAATGCAATATTATAAAAGCATTATTTTTCTTAGGCATTTCTGTACAGTCTCTGGTACTTCACATTTTCAATTTTGGGAAATTACAATAACTTTTTCTTTGCTGCACATCTACTTGACGTTGTGGTTGGTTTCAAAACATTGAGAACGATTTTACAATCTGTAACGCACAACGGAAAACAATTGGTGCTAACAGTAATGTTATTAACAATCGTAGTCTACATTTATACCGTGATAGCCTTCAATTTCTTTAGAAAATTTTATATTCAAGAGGAAGATGACGAAGTAGATAAAAAATGTCACGACATGTTAACGGTGGGAATAATAAAATGTGTATTAAATGTTTGCAAATAATACATAAGGGAATTAAAACGATATTATCTTCTTTCAGTGTTTCGTTTTTCATTTGTACAAAGGTGTAAGAGCCGGTGGTGGTATCGGTGACGAAATTGGGGAACCAGATGGTGATGATTACGAAGTTTATCGTATCATGTTTGATATTACATTCTTCTTTTTTGTCATCATTATCCTTCTCGCTATTATTCAAGGTAAATCTCGTGTATAAAGAGAGATATTTATATATATTATAATATCGTAATTCCATAGGTTTGATCATCGATGCGTTTGGTGAACTTCGAGATCAGCTCGAGAACGTCAAAACGAATATGGAGAGCAATTGCTTTATATGTGGCTTAGGAAAAGAATATTTTGATACGGTACCACACGGATTCGACACTCACGTTCAACAAGAACACAATCTTGCAAATTATATGTAAGATAGCTCTCTTAATTCTTTTTTTCTTTTTAGACGATCTTTACGAAACGACACATTCGTTATGTTCCCATGCAGGTTCTTCCTGATGCATCTAATCAACAAACCCGATACGGAGTACACGGGTCAAGAAACTTACGTCTGGAATATGTACCAACAAAGATGTTGGGACTTCTTCCCGGTCGGTGATTGCTTCCGTAAACAGAACGAAGCGGTAGAAGAAGAAACTAAAAAGAAATAAATGAGCAATCTTTTTTATGTTACATTTTACATCTGCGACGTGATCGATTCGATCGACTTAATTCTACTTTTACAAAGAATTTTCTGCTTGCAGCGTTTCCAAAATAATGTTGAATTTTTAATGGAACAGTTAAGGTTCGATGATACATCTTGGAAACTGCGTGTTTTTTCATTTAAAAATTTTAAGATCACTTTACATTGAAGTGTGTATATATCCCCCCATTCAACGTTTATGTCATATTTCAATTCTGAAATACATTCTGTGTTATATCGTGCGACCTAACACAACACTTAGGAAGTAAAAGTACGTCGAATGTTGATTAAAGTTACACATATTTTTCCAACTTTGTAATCGTAGCTACAAGACGGTACGTTCGGCGATTTCACGTTTTTTAGATAAGTAAATTTAAACGAAGTATGAAGATCTTCGACCAGTACAACGTTAGTATCTACTGATAAACAAAAAAAGATATAAGATATAAAAGAACGACTGCACAAATCAACATATTCATAGCGTTATAATTGCCTTCTTCTCTTACGTCGATACCGACCAAAATCGATCCGTGCATAAATCCATTATAATATATTACGATGAGCGTTTGCGATGTGACGCAAGTTAGGATGTAAGTTAGTTGATCGCGTTTAAAGTTTATATCATTAAATCGTAAGTCGCGTGTATTTCTCGGAGATATCAAAACTTTTTTGAGAACGATCGACGACTGAATTATCGTACCGTATGCCCGTAAATGTCAATACATATATATATATATATATATATAAAAATACGTATATATATAGATATATACACACACACATATATATATATATTGTACATAAAATTCTACGGCAAGATAAACTCGAAGAATAAAGAAAGAACTACTTCTTTATCGCACGTTATTTCTTGTGAGTGTTCGTTTGTTTTTCAACCCGCCAAAACAATGGGAAACCAAAGTGACATACACGATGGTCCATTTATCATGATATTATTATGAATATCAAAATCCTTAAAGAAGTACTTACGCAAATTTATTTTCTTTTCAAATAAAACGATAAAAAACGATTTTTCGATGTCGATCAATTTTTAAAGCGTTAATGAAGTTAGAGAAAAAAAATTGATATAAAAGGAGACATCGTTATCTCGTCGCCATTAACGGCGCAAAAGCAATAGAGAACCGATATATCTCTGATGTATCCCTGAAAGAAGAGAAATATACGTATGCACTGGTAAATGGAGGGAAGGAGGTCGCGCAAGCGCTTCGGTTAGGCGCCGGTTAAAAGGCCCGGGGCGAAGATGCACCATGGCATGGGAGTGTCAATGGACGATCGTCACGGTGATCAAACTTCAACGATGCAACCCAGGAATGGAGTTTGCAGCAAAATCGAAAATTTCATATCCGAGCTGGGAGAGTGGTACGTGCGATTTAGTCGTTTTCAACGAATAAAATGATCAAAAGGTGCAGTGATGTCTTCTCACCCTCGCCGGTGGTCCGTGTATTAATGGTGAAGGGACGAGGAGGGATACTCCGGGAATGAAAGTGGCGGGTGTTTCACGATTTATATTCCATCGGTTTTCATACTTCTCTTCGAACATACGTTTCTGTTTTAATTCATCTTTTCTTTTCTTAATTTATCTTACGAACGAACTCTTTTATCTTGGAATTGATCGATATTCGACGCAGATTTGTTTTTATCGTATTATTTTATATCGTTTGTTAACTGATACTCGTTGAGTAAATCGTTCCTTTTTCTTTTATCTTTTTTCTTCGAAATAACCGATGTGTTTTTATATTTGTAGGGCCGTATGGCGTGCTATAATAATGGGCCAATTTTTGTCGGTGGTACTTTGCTTCATAACATTCATTAATCATTACATCAACACGACTTACCAGTTATCATTACCAACAGGTAAGATATTTATCAACCGTACTTTCCTAAGTTGGAAAAATATCTTCGAATCGTAACGATACCATAGGTGGTTATTCCAATGGTCGTTATAGTTCAGTGATTTTCAAGAATCAAGGAAGATTTTTTTCCGAGACAGGACAAAATTTGCCACACTACGCTATGATGTGCCTAGTATACACAACGTGGATGTCCTGTAGGGGTGTTGGAAATGGTCTAATATCTGTAATAAGAGCCCGTGGTTGGAGGTACTTGTTGTTAGCACTCATCGATGTTGAAGCGTGCACACTTATTACATCGTCCCACCAATTCACCAGCCTCGCCAGTATACAGGTACACCAGTCTCCTATGATCTATTGATCATGTTAAAAATTTCAACGCTCCAGGACAATGGCTCTTCCTTTCCTCATGGACATCTGTTTGACCGATGCATTGATATCGATGTGCTCGTTATCGGATTAATGAAAGAAAAAGCATTGACTATTTGCATTAAATTAATTTAACTCGTTTCAGTTACTCGATTGCGTGGCTATCCCAGTGGCATTGGCACTTTCGTGTTTAGTTCTCGGAGTAAGATATAGGATGGTTCACATCGTTGGTGTTTCCATCTGTCTGATGGGTGTAGGATGTTTAGTTTGGGCAGGAATTCACGATAATAAAGATCCGGCATCCACTGGTAATTATTGAATAATGATAACATCCGTAATTTTTTTTTTTTTAAAGAAATCGTATTGACTTTATATTCTTGATCGATAATCAATTAAATCACCGTTATATCCTAACTTATTTATCGATCCTTTTAAAATACTATTATTACTTTCATTATCAATTATATATAAAGGTAAAAATCAATTAGTCGGCGACATGCTTTGTCTCGGCGGTGCCGTTTTATTCTCGATAACGACGGTACTTCAAGAATTGGCTGTTAAAACGGTCGATATTATCGAGTACTTGGGTATGATTGGTTTCTTCGGCACCATATTGAGTTGTTTGCAAATGTAAGTCAATGTCATTGTCTCTTCGATTTTTGTCTATCGATAAAATCTTTCATCTATTTTTCATTAAATCGCTTTGGTTTTAGAGCCGTTCTCGAAAGACTTCAAATCGAATTGTTCCATTGGGACAATGTACCTGTTATCACGTTTTTGGTGGTTTACTGTATCGCACAATTTGTTTTTTTCTCTCTCGTTCCTGTCGTTTTATACGAGACCGGTGCAACTGCATTGCAATTAGCTCTTTTATCTGCGGATTCCTTCAATATTCTATGGGGCATAATGTTACATCATTATAAGGTAAAGTGGTTAAATGAAATTAAACAAAGAATAATATTAAAAAAATAAAAAAAGGAAATCACGATATCCATATTACCAATACTGCTGTATAAAAGTAATTAATAAGCTTAATACGACCTTTGCACGAATAGTGCATGCAATTAGGAAAGCGAGGCGAACGAAGTTGTTTGCTTTGTTCCAGTTTCGCACCTTGTATTTTGTCTCCTACACGCTCACAATGACTGGCATATACATTTATGCTATAAAGAGGACACCGATGTCATCGAACTCGCGAAGGCAACACATCGAGCCTCCTGCTCCAGATTACAGGTAAAGTTCAACGTTTTCTCATTTTCATACATATATTTTTTAACATAATAATTCGTTCGTAATAATTTTATTATCTCTAACATATTTCATTGTCGACGTAATAATAAATTATTTCAAGTTATTTTACGTTGAGAGATCTGTTTGATTACATTAAGAAATTTTATTAAACATTTTTATGAAAAAAAAAAAAAAGAAATTAATCCTCCGAGCGATAATGTAATTATCATTTTTATCGAGAGTTTTAGGTAAGTGACCATTATTAGGAGGTAAAAGAGTAAATGATTACTAGATAAGAAATTGCGATTGTAAAATTTTGACAAATAATTGACCGAACGTCGATTAAAGTGATATAATTTTAAGACACATGTCGCACGGCGAAATGGGTGAAGTGGAGATGGCAACGAGCTCCGGTATGTCAGCAGTGAGCGGTATTCTTGATATAAGAGCATCCACTCTCGGAAGTGAAAGAGAAACGATGGATGCAATGAGTTTACCCCTTAGTGTCAGTTCCGACACAGCCTTCACATCGTTCTATGGTAGTCAAACATAAAGGTAGCGTTTGGATCGATATAACGAAGCGATTCACCTATAAAAATTATTTGAATCTTGACGTTATTGTAGGAAAGATCATTAGCTAATTAATGATGTCATATACATTCTTTCTTACTTTTTAATTAATGAATGTATCCTTTTAGGCTACTAATGGGCACAGCGATTCTGCCTGTAATTAACAAGGTAGATGGAAACAATTGTCTAGATGAATAGTACGTAAGTCCAAAAGTAACCCTTTATAAGGGCCGTAAAAAAAATGTAACTTGAGGATACAATATGAGGATATTCAAAGGAAAAAAACAAAATGAAAAACGAAAAAATGTTTGTATATCGAAATAATAGTTACAATTGTAATAGTACCGTTTATATCACATTTTTTAGATAGCAGTATGTATATATATATATATGTATATGTATACATATATATATATCCTCCAAAGACCAACCAAAAGAAGATTCCCTTTGGAGGAGTGTCATTACTTTTAACTATCTTCCCTATCACGATGCACGATTTTCTCTAATCATTGACGATCCCATAATGACAATATCGGCAGCACGAGCGATTATGTTCTGTTTGGAACATTTATGGTCGCTGGCCTATGTCAGTAGCTACTTCTTGCATGCTCCTGCCTTTAGAATAGTACGTGATTATAAGAGTATAGAGAAAAAATAGTAGATGACGATAAATGATGTATAATATTGTCGACACTGTCACGACGTCGATTCACATTTCTTATCTTATAATTAGTTAGAAAAACGGAACGTGATACGACGATACTTTGCAAGTCATTTTTCTATATTAGTCGTAACTCGGTTGTGCGTATTGATACATATATACATTCATATATACATTATATATATATATATATATGTATGTGTGTGTGTGTGTGTCAAAAAATATTTCTTGACAATGGGTACAAGTCGAGAGATCAGCCGAGAAAAGATTTGATGGTTTCTAATTTTTAGTGTACTTTAAGGCTTAAATATTAAGAATATTTAATAAAACACTAATTATTGCCGTTTACACTTAATCACGAGTATGTTTCCGAAATTGTTTTCACGAGATTAAAAAAAGGAGAATCATCTCAAAGAGATGTGTGTGCCAAATATCTCGATATTACTTGTTTTATTACATTCTACAAAAATTTACCACGTAGGACATTTTACTTTTTGTCTGTCTTTTTTCTTTTTTTATTTCTTTTTGAATCTTCGCATATACTTTTATCTTGTTGTTGATTCAATTTTTATTACTTGTCATTTAAATTTGTCTCAACTTTCCCTTTACTAGGGAAAATTTATAGAAACCAATTAAGTGTTTATATATTAATATTATACATAACTAATGAGTAATATCTTTAAATGTATTAAGCATTCGTTATTCGATATAGTTAAACTATCAAAACATTTTGTTACGAGTTCATCGAAAAATCAATAAAGCGAATAAAATGGTCAATTAATTTGTAAATCATTTACCAATCCTTATTTTTCATCTTTTCTGTTGATTTTCATAAAACCAATTAAACTTGTCCTTCTGTATTTCGTTTTGGATGTTAACAAAATGAAAACAGATATTCTATTCTATTTACGGTCTGAAGATCAAAAGTATAGATTAATAAATGAGACATACGTTCCATGGAGAAAGTCTTATTAAATATGATATGTATAATTCTTAAAATACCAGCTTATGAGAATAAAATTGTAAGATGGCAAGTGCACTTCCATCCGTTCGAAAGAAAATCGTATCGACTGATTATAATCCATATGTACATACGTACATACTTTAGTGTAGTAGAAAAGAGATTATTCTAATTAGACTGTTCCAACTTCGAACGGGTCATAATCCTTAAGACTTTGCAAATATTATCGACTTGTGAACCATTTAAATACAGCTATCGTAATGAAGATTTAATCATTTGATAGAGCCATGTCACGACAATCGGTAGTTCTGTCGTTTCTCTCCGGTTTTTTATTTGTTACGTTGAACAGCGTAACGTCTAAAGTAGTTCCCCCATCGCCATGGTCAAGCTATGCTTCGAAATCAGGTAAATATATTTTTGGAATTTTTTGTCTCGAATTCGAAAAGAATTAATTTTTCTCTTTAAACTTTAGTTTATTCGAGGTCACTCGGACCACCTGTACCTGGATTTAGCACCATAAACGTACCGTACATGTCCAAGTCACCATTGTTTCCTAAATTCGTTGATCCGAAAGCTATGATCTCTAAAAAGACTGATTTATTGAACAATCTCTTTGGTGGAATGGGTACGGTTCCTTGGGCTGCTGATAGCTCCAAGTTGTTACCAGGTAGTCCTTTTCAATATTCTACGGTGGACGAGCAAAGTGATTCAGCTGAGGCGAAAATGAATGACATTGCTCAATTGTACGGAGTTTCGAAATTCAAATCTACGCTACCGTCTCAGGAAGCTAAGAGAAGCGCGACCTTGCTCGCAGACGATCCAGAATCATCGTCAAAAGATACAGCGTCGAATGATAAAACCGAGGTAAAAGATTCTAACTCGTCCACGAGCGATGACAACTCAAATCCCGAGGATAGTCAAACGATTGAAAAAGAGAGCAATCCTAGTAAGGTAAAGGAATATCTCCCAGGAATGTTTCCTCCATTTGCAATGGATCCTTCGATGTTCATCGAAAAGAAATATTCCTTTTTGGACACGCTATTCAAAAATCTTCCAACGAGTAGCACTACTCCAAGTTACACCGAAACGACACCGAAAAGTACCATCGTACCACCTGAATTTTGGATTCCAAACTCTGTGATCGTCAATCCGATGGAATATAATGAAAAGATATCGACCTTCTTGGATAAATTATTCGAGAATTTAACATTGAACAAGACTGAAGCTGAGGATGATACATCTTCGGTTTCTGGAAAGAGAGTCGCAAGATCAATCGAGGACGTATCTTCTATCATCGCTGCTAAAGATGCTTTCGTAGATACGATATTATTGCAACTGGGTAATTTAAAGAATGAAATGATCTCGGTTTTAAACGATACGTTGGCTTATCAAAAATCCTCAAGCGTACCTTCTCCGATACCAAAGAAACCATTTCTACCAAGCATGTGGATGAAGCCAACAGTGGACACGTTGTTACCTTTGAAACAAAAAATGGCATTTCTTGATCAAATGTTCGACATGTTGCTCGATTTGCAAAAGAATGTATCCGCAAATATTCTAGAAACCGTGAAATCTGAGCTGAACGTAGAAGGTAATGTTCAATCCTCGAATTTAAACGACGAACCTTTGATAAATACCGATGATAGCTTGCTGAATCAGTCTCTTTTGGATGCCATTAAGCAAAGTTTGGCACAAAGTGTTCAATATCCAACAGGTGCTTCTAAAGGTGCTACCAAAAAAGTAGCCAGATCATCGCCAAGTGCAACCTCATTTTGGGTTGCTTATCCGGAGAGTACTCATACCGTTGCTAAACGACACACTTCTGCAAATAATTATCAATATCCCTTACGAAGAGGAAATAATTTTAATTATCCAAATGATAAATCGGATCCAAAGCAATCCGCGGAAATGTTACAGAAATATGACAAGGGAGATGCCGACTTTGATTACGTAAGTTCAGCATCTTTTTTTATGTAATATTATTATCACAACAATATTATTATCTATCTAATCAATGGAATTTAAAGTGTAAAACAATATGAGTTTTATAACGAAGCTATGATCGAGCACCTTTTTATACGTGTGATACAAATAAACGTGTCGTATGTCATAGGATATCGATGGGCAAAGAGATAATATAGAGAAATTTAAAAAATATATTAAGTGGATGAAATATATTATGAACGAACACAAAGAAGGCAGGCATCATCATCATCATTATTATTATTAAGTCGTTTTAAGAATTTATTAATATATCATTATACCTCGAAATTCGAAATACTAAGTTGAAACTAAAGCTTGTAGATGATCTCGATTCTATGAATAAAATTCTTTAAAAACAGTTAAAAGTATAATCGTAAGGCTTAACTATTTATTTCATTGTAATAATTATTCATATTTTGTTCGACGATCAATAATATTTATGAAATAATAAAGATGAAAATAATGTCATGTTAAAAAATATGTCACATAGATAGTTGAATTTTTATTAACAATGAATATTAACTGCAGATGTATGTTGAGTATTAAAGTTTACTTAATTTTTATTATTTCCCTGAAGTAAGTATGCAAGTAGTTTTCGTTGCACACTTTTCTTATTTTTTATCGCTCATCACAAACGGCTTGTGTCATAAGAGTAACTTTTGATGACTACATTTTACGACTCTAGGGCATAATAACACACACGTAAACGCAATCCTGCATCAAGTGCATTGTTATGTTATTTTGCAATCAGCAATGCATTGCACGCAGGGTAGCGTTAATGTGTTAGGAAGCACCGTGACTTATGACAGATGTTCTGAAATTCTTATTAATATATAGCTTAATTATAACTTCGTAGAAAATTTTAGAAATATTGGCAGTACTGGTAAGTACACACATAACTTATACATAATTCTGCGCATAATTCCTCTATAGAAACTAAAGATAAATCAATCTAAAAAATCACACTAAGAATATGACTGACTGTAGTTTGATCACAAGTTTTTCTGTTTTAGATTTTTCCGTAGCTAAAATACATTCGTGCGTTTTTCATAGCACAATATGAAGTACTTAAATATTTATAATCTTATCTAAAGGCAATTTCACTTTTCCTTTTTTCATCGTTACTTATCGTTTCTACAAAATTATCGCATTCACTAATCCGATCTAGTAGCGCTATATAAAAGTTTGATAATATAAGTATAATCGAAATTTTTTCTATATTTATTCTATACTTCTTCAAACGTGTCTTTCTTTTTCTATTTTTAACACATACATAAGAAGAGAAACTCCGATTTGTTATGTGTTCAAAGTAAATTAGTTCTCAATATTTAATACTTAATAATATACTTCTCACTCTGGCAGGTATATACAATTTTCAACAATGTTTATTCTGTATATGTTTGAACTATATAGTACTTTTTACTGTACAAAGCTATGATCTTTCTTCAGGAATTTAGACAATTTTTAACTTATTGTCTCTTCATATGCTCAGACTTTATCAGTTTGCATACAAAGACAAACTTCTGAATCTTTTATTATCAAATTGTACAGTACTTTTTTCAAATATTATCACCTATGTTTTACGATACGTTTTATCAACCGTTCAACTTGTCGATCAATTCTTAATACCATATAAAGTGATGCTAGTACACTGCATAAAGTTACTAAAAATCCTATACCTTGAAATATTAACTTTGGTGCAAAAATTTTCCAAACCATTAAGTGTCGGCAGTGAATTGTTGCAGCAAGCATGGAACCAAAAGTCTGAAAAATTTATGATCAAATAAATCAAACAAATCTTATTAACATACATAAAATCATTGATAATAACAACTTACTCTGATTCCATGAAACAATATATATTTTCCTGAGGCAGCAAATATAGCCCCATGGAATATAGATTCTTGTTCATATAGTACAAGTTCACCTCTTTTCATGTTATCTTCGCAAATCTTATTTCTACATAAATTTGGGAATATGAGGTATAGCGTAAATGGAACAATCACTAATAGAGGTAACATTGCTCCCAATATAATGTACGATCCAAATGTATTGATCCCTATGTA
The DNA here is from genome assembly GCF_905475345.1 of Vespula vulgaris. Classification (NCBI taxonomy): domain Eukaryota; kingdom Metazoa; phylum Arthropoda; class Insecta; order Hymenoptera; family Vespidae; genus Vespula; species Vespula vulgaris. The sequence continues at coordinate 13,227,976 of NC_066587.1, forward strand.
TAGAAATAATGTGTTGTAATATTCAAAGTTGATTGACAGATATAAGATCGCATTAAAAAGAGCTAAAGATTTACCAATAAGAATTGCCGGTAATAAATTTCCATGAAAATGGCCACCTGTTCCAACAAAAGCAGCATCCCATTGAATTTTAGAAAATGTTGCTTGATGACCAGTTCCATAAAAGAAGTATTCTGCTATCAGAAACCAGCAAAGAAGTGTTGAGGTAGGTACATTGACAAGATCAGCTGTTTGTAACACAGAAATAATATACCGTGAAATACTCATAGTTGCATTAGTATAACTTATCCCTAAATACTTACAGGCACTGGTTGCATGCTTATACCTCTCCATAGCAGACAAGCTCAAAACTGAGATACATGTGATAAACATTAAAAAAGTACTGGGAGATAACATATCACCTAACAATAAAGAATATAACAGTGTAAGAAAAGTGTTCAGTGAAATAAATGCAGCACTGTACACTGTACCCAAACCATAAACAACTGGAGTTTCGTCTATATTCGTTTCTTTTTGACATACCGATTCCTTTATTTTTTCAAACAATTGAGGAATTATATTCTCACGTTGATAAATATTGATTGATTCTTTCTTTTTTGGTAACAAATATACATTAAGTGGCCGATAATAAAGGATAAATATGGAGAGAGAACATATCATATAAACCATGTTTGGTAATGCATACATTTGCCAAGAAAGAGCAAATTTTACTTTAGATAATTTTGGAAGCCTTTGTAAAACCCAATAACATCCGATGCAAACACCACTAATCACTGGACAATATTGTCCTACAATAATACTAAGTGAAAAACCTGTAAGGTTTCCACAATTCCGCAACCAAATTCTAACAATTGTTATATACAATGCAAGCACGAACAAAGTGATAACTAATAAAATACGTTCTATATTTTTTGGTATGAAAGAACCAACTTTATTACTTACAAACATGGAGCAAGTACGATTTTGGTGCTCTTCACGACATTGCCAAAAATAATATGATAATCTGATAGAAATACAAGCTAAACATAGAATGACGATTATAATTGTACTTGAATTTGATCTTGCTGATTGCCTGGAAAATGTCTTCATCCTCTTTTCAATATTTCCTTCTCTTACACTAAAAACAAGTAAGCAAATTAATGTAACAAGTAGAAAAGCTAATACATTATCCTCTTCAACAATATAACTATTAGAAAATAAGCCACAAAAAGTTAATATGAGTATTACTCTATTAAAAAAAGACCATTTGTTAAATTTACGGTAGCTGTAAAAATTCATCGAGATTACATCCCAATTTGGAATAATTACTAGAAGTAGAAGGAAAATGGAAACTGTTCCAGTAGCAAAAAATATTGTGTTTTTTAAATCTGTAATAATATCTAAAAAGAACAAACAAAGAACTATCATAACAATTACTGAATTTATTAGTACAGAGCACTGTAAAAATGGAGTATCAAATATTGCAGACATACGGTGTTGTGGAATACCACTTATAATCAAGTAAGAGAAGAACAAAGTGCAAAACATTAAAAGTAATCCTTTTGACATTAATTTAGAATCAAATTGCACCCAAACTTCTGAACATACATCTTTAAGTTCATTAAAGTATTGTTTTGAGGTCTCTACAAAAGATTTGAACTCTTCTAAATTATTTATTTGCTTTACTTGAATGGACAGAAATGTATACATATTTTCTAACCTTTGTAATTGTGTTTTAGTAAATAATTGTGTATCAGCAGAATAAACATCTATATAATTTTTTGTTTGAACAATATTCCTCCAGAGACTATGTAATGGATATAACAATTGATCCGGTGAATCATCTATTGGAATTATATTCCCTGGTAAAGAATCTAATATTATAGATCCTAAATTAGAAAATGGTACAGGTACCCCAAGAATTGATGCTAATGTAGGAACAAGATCAATTTGATTTACACTTCCAGTGCTCTTAATCAAATCTTTCTGTATAAGGGGAACAGTTGAATATATAAACATGGCAGCCTCTATTTCGCTAGGGCTGTCTCCACCATGATCTCCACTCTCTGTCATACCATGATCTCCAACAACAAATAATATCATATCTTTATCAAGAGAATCAATAATCTCTTTTATAAGATTATTAGTATCATTCAATTTCCTAGACATTTCAGGATGCTGCGAACCATGTTTATGCCCGCAATGATCAATTCCAAGAACATGTGCTACAAGTAACGACCAATCATTCTTTTTCATTTCAAAGAAAATTCGATATCTGACTTCCCTATCAACGGTATCAAGATCCCATACATTAAATGATGAAGAAGGAAACTGGCGTTTAAATTTTCCAGGAAATAAATTGATCCAAGTATCATCACCCATAAAAACAACACCCTTTGCAGCAGTTTGTTCAATAAAATTGTCTTCGCCGATATTTCCAGAAGCAAAATTCGAACCAATATCTATGAATGTAGGTAAAGATCCTGCGGTAAGACCTTGAAGACGTTGCATCGTAGTTGTTGGGGGATCTGCTATGAATTTATACAGACGGGTATACAAAGGCTTTTTTTCCAGGAGTTCATGAATTATTGGTAATTTGTTACGATGAAAAGTTGTTGCCGAAGTACTGTCATCATACCAAGTCGCAAATTCATATTTTAAAGCATCAACTACAAGAAGCACAACTCTAGCTTTGGGTTCTAGACAGATTGCAGCAGCATGTTGTGTGTCTTTAAAGATGTTCGTTATGCTACAATCTTCAAACGTTGTACAAGTCTTGCATTCTGCTCGTTCTGGTCTAGATACTCGATTAAGAAGAAAACCACTTGTAAACACTAAAAGTCCGGCTGTCATTAAATAAGACATCCATCCTTGAAATAAAATGTAGCCCCATAATTTGTTCATTTTGACGAAATTGCAATTATGTTTTAATTTTATTGATATTTATCAGTCTTCAAAGAAATCTGCATAATGTTTCATCTATCCATTCATGATAATTTATCAGCCACATTGTTCTTAACACATTGTTTCTAAGCACACTGAAACTTAACATATGAGTTTTACTTGCAAAATTTAATGTGGATTAACTTAGGAATCAGTATGAATGAACGAATATCGATTTTTGAATTTCACTCCTTTCCGAATCAAAGTATCAGTACAGTACTTTCAACATCATCGCATAACTTTCCATTAGAACTAATAATAATGTATATTTTCATTGTTCCCGATTGTTAAAAACTCATTTTATGTTAAGGATACGGACTTAGAAATCATTAGAAACACAGGGATAGGACGCAACATGCGGGGTGTGTTACAAAACATGGAAGGGGAACAGCGATCCGCCATTATAAATGAACAATATTGTAAACTGACACAAAGCGGTTACCAACAAGATATCCTGATATATTAATTTGATTAAAACTGAAAATATTCGAGAATATAAGATCTGATTGAAAATAGATCGCAACTCGATCGTTTCTCGAAATTAATAAATGATAAAAAACGATCGATGAATTGATTATCCTGGCAATTAATAAAAATGATGAAAAAAATTAATCGCAAAATTAGAAATTTTTGGAATATTAATTTTTTATAGTAATATATAATTTGTTCAAAGGAAAAGATTTTCATTACTTCGTATCAATTCATTAATAATTACGAAAATGTAATTACAAATTATTTTAAATAAGGCGCTCAAATCATTCGAGAGCAATGGCGGATTACTGCAACGGGATTGGTGGAGAATGTGTTTGCATACTCGCCAATTCAGTAATGCCAATGGCGACATTGAGACATCGAATAATAGTATTTATGATACATCATGTATTAAATAGGTTTATTAAGTTTCTTACAGTTGCTTGTAATTCTACATGACGTCTTTTTATTGGTTGCAATCAATGAACAAGCGGTTTCGTTTTCAATGTCTATAACCAATTAAATTATTTGAGAAAGCAGTGAATGGATTGATCATTATGTACATACATGGACATAATAATTTATACTATGTTAGGGACCTCGCAGGGACAGTTTTACTTTTAGTAGAAACTTTCCGATTGTACTGATTGGTAAAATTGGTACTAAATTAGGTCAATGGGATTTTTCGTTGAGTGGAATTAGAGGAATAGAGACTGTTTGATTTTCTTCGTATTAATCATATTACTCGAATTGTCTTTGTGTTTTGTGTAAAACTATTTTATAATCTTGAATATTCGTTATATTATATTTTTAGTTCTAAAAGTTGAAACTTGATTATAATTGTTGTATTAAAATGCTTCAATTATCTTCTACCATATTTTGCCACAACACCGATTGATGCATACGGTACGATGATTAGTGATCTGTTAATGGCGTTGCAATAAATATTTTTGATATAAAGCATTGATTAGATGATTTATATTTGTTAGATGAAGTCGATTCCTTCGATTGCGGAACATAATACTCGATCTGCTAGATATAGCATGGCTGAACGACTTGGTTTAGGTCCTGAAGTTCGGGAATTGAAATTAGGACCTTCTTTTACTAATAATAAATCAACAGCATTCCATACACTTAAGTGTAAGTATCCATCTGTTTGTTTTATCTTCCGTATTTTTCTTTCTCTCTCTCTCTCTCTCTCTCTCTCTCTCTCTCTCTCTCTCTCTTTGTCTCTGTTGCTTTTATATAATACTCTTTGTATTTATGCTGATCTTTTTTCAATTTTAAGATGATTTTAAACCAGCAAGTGTAGATGTGTCTAAGATGGCCAGAGTAGACGTTGGAGCAAATAATACTATGACCGTTACTGTTCCACATTTAGATGGAGCAGGTATTCCTCATACAGTGTTCAAGGGTTCCCAGAGGCCTTACCATAAAGAATGTGTTCTTATAATCGATAGAATAACGGGAGAAATAACTTTAGAAAAGTTATCTGCGAATGTTCAAGTTAAAAAGACTCGGTATGACTTTATTATATTAATCTTTAACTAAATACGATCGTTGTCATAAGTCTTGTGTCTTTTAGAACAGAACCAAAGTCACAAGTACATTTGGGAACTTCTACAACAAATATTAGTATTAATAGACCTATTACACCTGTGGAAACTAAGAAAAGTCCGACTCATGGCAGGCCGACTAATAAGGCAAAAGTTGTAAGTCGTAAAAAAAGAGATCCAGTAGTTCAATTGCATACAAAGCAAAGTAGTCCTGTTCAAATATCACCGTACCATGGGAAAAGTCCACCAAATTCGATATCTGATAGGTATTAATTAATTGTTATAATATTATTTATAATTATTACAAAACCATTTTTTTATTCTTTTTTTTTGTTATATCAATATTTAACGATTTTCATAAAAATAATTAAACACATTCTTAAATTATAAAAATAAAATTTTTAATTTCTTAATAAACAGTTTACCAATGCAATCATCAACAGCACAATCAACTTTGGCTAGTCTTCCAATGATTAGTTCAGAAAATGATGATTTTCCTATGATATCACCAATGTCATCATTCGTAGCAGCCCAATCTACAAATTCAACCAGAATTTCTCCTATAATGAACACTCGACCTCCTGTACAAGCTCCAACTGCTGCAGATAGTGATGAAGAAGCACTTAGTGATTCAAGTTCAGGAAGTTCAAGTTCAGATAGTTCAGATAGTGATTCTGATGCAGGAAATGTTTCAGTACCAACAGCAACTAATGGTATGTATCGATACAACATTAATCTCTGTTTTATCGTTAAATGCATTTACTTTTTTAATATAAAATCGTTGCTATTAGGTCATTCTAACGGTACGACTTTATCACCGACATCGCTAATGCCAAATAACTTACTAAACGAGGATTTACAGCTATCAGAATCAGAATCTGATAGCGATTAATAACGATTTTTTAAAACCATAAAAACAGTAAAAATGTGGTCCCTATGACAGATATGTATGAGGTAAGAATATTAATATTGTATTACGTATAATACAATATGTTTATTAGAATTTGTCTTGGAGAAAATGTTTTAACGATATTAATTGTAATTTTTATATCTGTGTGTAGGTTTCAGAAATATCCACTTGTGAGATTACATATTATGGTGTATTTTCTAATCAATGCATATATTTGCAAAAGAAACGAATGAAAATATTACATCGTTCGATTCAGAAATCGACAGCGATTAACATATGTTTGAAAATGAAATAAATTTGATTGCAAAAGATAAATCATCCCATAAACATGATGCAATAACGAACATTAAACAGTTTTATCTAATATCTCTTAAAAAAAAAAAAGAAAAATCAAATTTTATTTCAAGCGAGGTCTTGAATTGATATTGTAATATGAGTTGATTCTAATGTAATGCAAGAATAGGAGAAAGTACTCATTATGAAATATTTATGTTTATTGGATATAGTATACTAATTTATTAATATTCTGTTTTAAGCAAATTCTGTATGTAAATTAAGAAATGATACCATAGATACAATAAAAAAGCTACTTTTAAATTATATAAAGGGCATGATCTATATGAAAGATGTATCTACATAAAAAGGATAGTTAGGTTGTAAAAATGTTAAGTGACTAATGCTATTTAAATACATAATCTTAAATACCATGATCTAATAGAAACTTCATTCATCTATGCATAGTTGAAATAAAAACTTGCTAATTAAATTGTTTATAGATCATTTAAGTCAAGGATTCCTATTTGATCTATTTCCATTACAGCATTTAATTTTTTTTACGTAACATTAATTAGCAATGATCTAGATTCTTTGATTTCTAATATTTTTTTTTTGAATCAACGAAAATAATTTCACGATTATGTTAGTACTAAGGGTCATTGTAAAATCGAATAAAGATTAAAACTTCGATACTTTGGGCTAGTTTTATTAATTCAATTAACAACGCGTTTATAATACTCTTCGTCTCTTCCTCTTATTTATAATTATATAATTTTAATGAACCGTTATTGTTTTCTTTAGACCCGTCGTCAACATCTTAACATAACTCACCCACGTTCACGGACACGCACACTATAGAAGCACGCAGGATCATCACGATTATTATCGTAAATCGTCACAGTCCTTATCATCGTAGTATCGTCGTTATCATCGCTATCATAATCATAATCGTCATCAGTTTACCATCACCGTTTCGTAATCATCGCGTAATTTTTATTTATCACCATCACCAATCGTTATCATCGTAAAAGTCGTCGTTAGATTATCACTCAACGCACCTAGTATTTAAACTGGATATGGCAGCTACAACTTATAAGAAGTGTATTACAAAATCACTTAACGATTCGTTCTCATCGCGCGTTCCGACGATAATTATTAGTACTTTTTTTTTTTTATCTTTTTAATTCTTTTAATTTTCTTTGTTACTCTTCTTTTGTGTCTCCATGCACGCAAAACACTATCATTCCGACGGGCTAATAAGTAAATCTAACTTTTCTTGTTTTCTCTCTTCTTGCTCTTTTTCCCATTCTTTTCTCTCTCACGCGACGATCTATCTCGTCGTAAATTAGACGTACATACATACGCATGTACGATCCTACGGGATCTGTTTCGCTAAACACCTTCGACAGTTTCTCGTGCGTCGACTTAAAATATTAAAGATTAAAACTTCCCCCTTCGTCTTCTTTTTTTCTTCCTAAGCAACACCGAAGTACCTGAGAGGATCGGATTTCGTCTTTTACTTAATACCATGACCTATTGAATCTTTTTTTTCAAAATGATATATAACGTATATATTATAATGCGAGTATCTCTCCCTCTCTCTCTTAAAAATTGCTACGTACGCCAGTTATATATGTGTTTATATATATATATATATATAGGAAGAACGTAGGAAAACGAGCGTATGTGCGTATATTTTTTCGAGATCATAAAAGGGTCACGAGTTACATATGTCGAATGCGTTCGAAACAGAGCCGCGTGATTTTTGTATTCTTCTAAATCACTCTTTTCATTTCTTTTTAAACCATACTCCTTCCTAATTTCATCTTTTAATTATGACGCTCTTCGTTGTCGCGGATAACGAGATACCGCGCGTTTTCGCCGCTTCGTCGACATCGATTTTTTCCATATGTATTTATGTATTTATGTATATATGTATGTATGTATGTATAGCGGATCGCGAATTTCCTATTATCTCTCCTAATACTTCGTATTAATTAGTTTACACAATTCATTTAATCACTTGCAATTGAATTCACCTATAAATCTTTTAAATCCTTGTTAACACTTGTCTCGTGAAACGCATGTGATTTTGTCTGTCTCTGTATATATGCGTAGACACACACACATATATATATGTATATGTATATAGGTGTGTATATATGTGTGTGTAAGTGTAGGAGATCGATGGAAGTATACGAACGTGTTATTTTCTTTTAGTACACGTGTGCGTATTTTCTAACGTGTCCGTGTATTTGTCTCTCTATGTATGTATGCGTCTGTGTCTGTGTGTGTGTGTGTGTGTGTGTGAGAGAGAGAAAGGGGAGAGAGAGAGCGTGTCAGCAGCGTGTTAATTTTTTTGTAATTATTATTTTCACGTAGCTTGTAGTGACTATCTATTTTATTAGAGTTTACGTTTTATAAATATCTTATAATAAGACGCGCCTTGTTCGCTTCACATCCTTCGATCGTGCGCTTTTTGTACGAGGGTGTTAACAAGAGAACCGAGAAATACATCTTGCGATCGATGTGTGTGTGCGTCTACGTGGGTCGCCTACCTTCGTTACTTTTCATTTGATTTTGCGAGGGTGAAACGATCGGTAATGTAGCATCGGCAAGCGATTCAATGGATACGAATGAAGCGTACAAGAGGGTTAAACGGGAGGACGAATATCGAACGAACGAGCGGAAGTGAATTGTTCGCCGTATCTGCGGGGCTTAAAAAGAATGGAAAATAGGAATCGAAGGGGGGTAAGGGGTAGCTAGAAAAAGCTCGAACGTTGCGGAAGGAAAAAGTGAGCGGGATGCGAAAGGAAAGAAGCTGCCACGCGCTTTTATTTTTATTCGTTCTGTCTTCGTGAATACGTTTTTTTTTCTCTTTTCTTCTTCTTCTTTTTCTTTTTTTTTCTGGCGAAAGAGGCCTATACGCGTTTAAGATACTGGAAATAGATACTAGAGGAAACCGATCAAGATTAATCGATCTACTGCTTAAACACTATTTGGTAAAACGATCGACGGCTCGAGGAGATCCGTCTTCGGTCGATTTTTCTTCTCTTATACGTTTTTTTTTCTTCTACTTCTTCTTTTTCTTCTTCTTCTTCTTATTTTTTTCATCTTCTTCTTCTTCGTTTTGCTTTATTTTTTTTTTTTTAAGGATTGTACGAACGGAACGCTTATTTTATTACGACGTAGACGAAACACTCGTATTTTTCTGTCGGGATGCGTTCCCCTTTTTTCTCAATTTCTTTCTCTTTTTCTTCTTCTTTATTCGTTAATGATTATCTTAGAGAAAAGGAAGATAGCGACAATCAGCAGATACGAGCCGGCCAAATCGATCAAGAGAGATATTTTCGATATTAATAGTCTCTTTCGTTTGTTAACTTCGTGGACCGATACATTTTCTTTTGTTCATCTTGAAATAGTATTCCGTGTTCTTTTTTTTGTAGTCTTTGGTACCCATAGAGAGGTCCTCGTTTTATAAATTCGTCTTTTCCGCATCGACACCGTGCGAGAAACTTGTGAAATCGTGTGAGACAGAGGAAGAGAAAGGGATTAAGGGGAGAGAAAGAGAGAGAGAGAAAGAGAGAAAGTGATCGGAGGTTGGGAAATAGAAGAGAAAAGATAAAGAGAGAGAGAGAGAGAGGAAGGGAGTAATAGGTAAAAGGTAGAAGAGATAGTGCGAAGTCACGTTAGTTCTAAAGGAGAACTAATTCGATAATTTTAATTTAGCGAGTTTGCGCATCGATAGGCTTTTCCTCGCGAAGATATTGAAAGTGTACGTTGAAGGGTTCGAATGTTCGCGAGGAATCGAGTTTCGGATCGAACGAATTCATCGATGTAAGTTTGAAAATCGGAGATCCGATAAATGTATCGCCATCGTCCAATAGACAATGATCGAGAAATGACTCGTTTGCGCGAAAACTCTTCCATCGAGCATGGAAAATGTCTCGACGTGACAAAGCCATCGATCGGGACGTTCTCTCTTTTCTTTTGATCGCTGCTTTCATTTCTTTTTATTATTATTATTATTTTTTTTTTTTTATATATCCTACCTCTAACCTCCGATAAAAGAGTACCGTCGAATGTCGAGCGATGCTCAATATTTGAACACTTCACAAGGACACGGTGATAGTTGTAAATTCGTGGTTATCGTTCGACTAGTCGACGATTAAATCGTCGTCGCTTTCACCGTTGCTCCCTTCGACTTTCAACAACTCGCTCGAGAACGTTCGATCGCGATCTCGATCACGTTATCACGTTATTCTTTTTATCATTGCTTCATTCTCGAGGAGCCATTGCAATCTGCATTGACTATCTGTCGAGATGGAGAGGTCCTCTGTCAGTAGACCCAAGAAACCGGGACCCATTGTGGCGTCGTGTGAACTCGTTCGATCGCTGCCTCCAATTGGGCGATCGTCTCCTCGATGTCGTTGTTCACGATGGTCAGGTCGAAGAAATGTCCGTAAGCTTGCTTCAACATGTCGGATTCTTTCGCCAACCGTTCCAGACTACCGTCGTACTACAAATTACGTAGTACAATTCGATTAATTTTCCAGATATTTCTTACGATTATATTCGATTAACGAGAATCGATAATTTATCGGTACTTACGTCGGTGATGTTTTGAAGTACTGGAGCTGCAATGAAGACAACGTACGGAGCAAACTCGGCTGTACGTAAGACTTTCAATGCTTGCGGTTCTACATCCAATATCGCCATTCTCCCTTCTTCGTGAATCTTTCGAATAGTTTCCAGTTTCGTTCCGTACATGGCATCCTCGTGTGTTCCTAAATATTTGGAGAGATCATCGATTACATTCAAGCGAACTTACTAATAGAATTTTCAATGGAAATAGTCACCATACTCACCATATTCGAGGTATTCGTTAGCAGCGATGTCAGCCATCATTTCGTCGTGCGACACGAAGTAATAATTACGTCCGTTTTCTTCGTCGGTTCGTGGAGGCCTCGTTGTATCTAAACGAGTCAAGTAAACAAGAATTTTATTCATTCTTTTCCATTGAGATTCGATTGTCTGTAAAAAAAAAAAAAATACTCACGCGGAATAGGATAGGCATATTTGTCGGGATGCTTCGCAATAATCGTATTCTTGATGTGTCGACGACCAACACCGTGTGCTCCCAATAGAACTAGAGTCTTGCGTTGGAAGGCAGGATCTGTAAAAAAAACATATATAATGTAATTTTAGTCTTTCTTTATTATTATCGTTAATATTAATAATAATTAATATTTACAGGGAAGCTTGACGACTTCCTCATAGGTGACCAGGTCCAGCTGATCGAAGACTGCATTATGTTTCGCAAGATACTTGTCCTTGTATTGCTTCTTCTTCCGTCCGAATATCGAGCAATTCACTGTAAAGTAAAGATCAACATTAAAATTCGTACAACTAACGATAATAGCGTGACGATTTTATTGAATTTAGTAATTTTAACGGTGTATCTATTTCATTCGATATGTGTAAACTTTACAAACTCAGCCAGTATATATTCTCTTTAATTTATAAAAGCAACAAGTCAAGCTAATTCAATGGTAAATTCTAAAAAAAATCATTACTGTGATAATAATAATAATAATAATAATAATAATAATAATAATAATAATAATAATAATGATAATGATAATGATAATGATAATGATAATGATAAGGATCATAATGATGATGATGATGATGACAATGATGACGACGACGACGATGACGACGACGACGACGACGACGACGACGACGACGACAACGAGGACGACGACGACGACGACGATGATGATGATGATGATGATAATGATGATGATGATGATGATGATGATGATAATTTTGCAAAGAGTACTGTCATAAAATGCTGGAACTCGTGCAACTAAATACTTTGCGAGCATTTGAAGATCTTTAAAAGCATACAATCGCTGCTTTTTTTCAGAGCCAAGTGTGATCAATTATACAGTGTCATATTTATTAATTGCTTTTGTTAAAGGAGAAGCTTCTTCAGGGCCTTTTTCAGGCAGCTTGCTTGTTCGATATCGTCGATGTCGAATGAACGAAGGTAGAAACGTTGACCACGCTAGATTTTCTTTATTAACGTAAAGGAAAAATGGTTCGACAGTAGAGGATACGACAAAGGTACAATTTTTTCGATTGTTTCGATTGATTGAATAGTGATGTCCTAATGGATTCATATAGAATCATCTTCTGAATGAGATCATCGATTCTTTCGATATAAACGAAAGCTTAATCTCGATCCAAAGAGAAAAAGCCACTTATTTAGATAACCAGTTGAAAAGAAACCATAATCAAAATAGGAGATGGGAATTCCCATTGAAAGAGGGATATTCCAGCAGGTCGCAATATAAAATGTCAAGGACGATGTATCGGGTCGATTTTTCTTTTTATGCGTGAAGTTTTGAAAAGAAATGTCACAATGTGTGTGTTTGTTGACGATGTGCGCTTGTCTGCTTGCTTTTTAGCGAGAAAGAGGAATCGTGCTACATAAGCGTTAAGTGAAGTGCGTGACACGATTTACTTAGGTACGGCATGCATCCCTTAAAGGAGGTAATATGTCCAACGGTTCAAGGATTCCGATGGTCTTTCAATATGTTGAAAAGTAACAGATCATACTTCGATCTTGTTTCAACGAATTAAAATATCATCGAGAATACGCGATCCGTTGGTAATAACCTTTCCTTTTTTAACTTCCGTGCCTCACGATAGAGAAAGAAAAAGAGAGAAAGAAAAAAGAAAGAGAGAAAGAGAGAAAGAAATAAAGAGAGAGAGAGAGAGAGAGAGAGAGAGAGAGCGCGAGAGAAAGAGAGAGAGGGAGGAGGAGAGAAAGAGAGAAATATCAGCAAAGTATTTCTGCATTGATTAAGGCACGATAGAAGCTTTTCGTGTAATTCGTTTTTCCTCCAAAATTTAGAGGAAATGAAAATAAAAAAAAAAAAAGAAGAAGAAAAGAAAAAAGAAGAGAAAAGAAAATGTGTCAGAGATGAATTAAAAAAAATTATGTATTGTATTAGAATATCTCATCAATTATTCCTCTTCTTGCGGGCGTAAAAATTGTTGATTTAGGTATAACGCTGAAATGGATATGTTAATAAAATTGGGATGACGTTTTTAAATTGGATGAATGATTACATGTAAGTGGTTTCGAATGGAGTGTATAGTATTATGCGAATACAAAGATCGTGATTGTATAACGAAGCCCATCTTCGATCGTTCACATCGCTGTGTCTATTTCTGCAATCTCGAAGAATCAACAACGCGTGTGTTGGAAGCGTGGAACGAGAGTGTTTTGTAGTTCATGCGACTACGCGTTCCTACATGACTCTACGCGTATCTACCTGAAGGCAGGACCATACCTGTCGAACCGTCGCAGCCTTCGGTGTGAGAAGAACATCCTCCTTCTCCTTCAGCATCTAGCCCACATAACACAAAACAATATGATATATCACAGCAACCATTTTATAGTTTTAAGCTGCTATCTATCAGACTTCATTCTCCAATCTTTTTTTTTTCCTTTCCTCTCTGATTTTCTCTTCGTCGTTCTTTCATTCGAATTGACTAATATCATTTCTTTTTCTATCTTTGTTTTTTTTTTATTTTTTATTTTATTTTATTTTTTTTAAAAACGACAGTTCTCAGCTTCTCGGTGCATTCTCTGTTCTTCATTGTACTCCTTCTTTCCTTCCATTTTTCTTTGATAATCGAGCAAATACTCGAACAAGAACAAACGATTCCAGAGGATAAAGACGATCAAAATAAATTTCGTCTTTTTAGTTTCCATATCGAAAGATAATCCTGCGATCTGCTGGAGTATTCCGTCGTACTTAAAACGAGATCTCTTTCTTTCTTTTTTTTTTGTATTCCCTTAAAAGGGAATATTTCCTTACCGTATTACCGTAAAAAGAATTATAAATGTCATTCAATCTATCCTAGTGGCATCGTGAAACGACTCGCTACGATTTCGACGGTATTACACCAATCATAATTAACGTTCGAAATAAAATCAATTACGATTCTACTTTTGCTAATTAATTAGCCCATTAGTTCATTGCTATACATATAGATACACACATAACATACATAGAGCGTATTACAAACAGCTGTGGAATATCAACGAGATAACTTTCGTTTTGCTTTGCTTTTCTTTTCTTTTCTTTTCTTTTCTTTTCTATTCTGTTTTCTTTTTTGGTTAAATTTACAAGGGAGATAAAGGGAAAATAAACTCGAGTTTTATCTTACGAGAATTTTTCCTGGTAATAGCGATATACGATATACGATATTGTATATCGAACGAAGTGGCTAGCAGGTTGCGTGCTATGCGAATGAAGTATTTTTCTTTTACTTCGTGTCATATAATATGTCTTATAAATAAAGATTACCTTGTTCCTGCTTGTTCTTTTCCATCGCCATACAAGCAATACGCCATTCCTGAAGTTCGGGCGAAGGGATTAGACCCGCGGAACCAGCCGCGTTGTCCTTACGTGCTTGCCACCAATGATGATCGTCCTTGCTAATAATCTGTAGGATGTCGCCTGTTTTAAAGGCGATGCCGGCCTGTGCGCACGGTATTAGCTCATCTTCTAAAGGATCGTAGTCAAATTGTGCGCGTACGAATATCTGTGAATACACATAGAAAAATATTACGATTTATTTTAACAAGGAATTATACTATATATTTTCCTATCGAAAGGTCGATCAACAGAAAAGCGAATCTCAGTTAATGAGAGAATTTCATGAAGAAGAAGATGATTGATCGATCGATCGGGTTTGAATGAACTTTTATGTTATATGTAAAAGTTAATGAAGAAAAAAAGAAAAAAGGAAAAGAAAAATAGGGCATTCTCTATCGACCGCAAGCCATGGTAAATAATCGGTCATTGATCATTCGTTTCGATCGCTGATGAGATCTACTAAATGGTTGCAAGCTAAACAAACTATACGTATTTGCAAAGACGTATGTATGTTTTATCTAAGTTCTCTTTCTTTTGCTCTCTTTTTTCCTAAGGAAGCAAAGAATGAGAGAGAGAGAGAGAGAGAGAGAGAGAGAGAGAGAGAGAGAGAGAGAGAGAGAGAGAGAGAGAGAGAGAGAGAGAGAGAGAGACAAAGAGAGAGAGAAAGAGAAAGAAAATTGCAAGCTATCAGCTAAGAATTTTTGCAAGAATATGCAGCGTACGGATCGAAAGATCACGTTGTTATGGATCGTTCGTTTCCGGGATAAGGCTGAAAAATAATCGTATCTTCCGTTATCAAATGCGGAAATGTAAACAGCGATCGAGCCGTGATACGACTTCGTCTTGTGGTTTAGAGGTAAAAATAGGAGAAATTATTAAAGAAAAAGGGCTGATGATTATTAATTAGCATTCTTACAAACGAATCCACTATGAGACATGTGATCTGTCAAGTAGTATCACTGACTTCTTTTTTTAATCATTACAATGGGTGCATTGCAAGGCGATGATGTGAGCGGGATGATAGTCGAGACGTTTTTAATTAATAATTGAGTTGTCCAAATAACGGACGGTTCGTTAAATCTTTTCTTTTCTTTTTTGTTCCTTTTTTTTTTCTTTGCATTTGGCCCACCAAAGGAAAGACGTCTTACGCATTAGCTACGTCGAAAATGGATTTATTAGATCGATGTGCGTCTAATTAGCGCAACGATAAATCCTCTAGCAATGCAATATTTAAAGACGATACAATTTCTCTTTTCCACAAGAAGCTGAAGCACTAATTGTTGCACATATGTATGACGTATAAAAACAGAGACAAATGTAGGCACACACGCAATATAGTACAAGAAAACGCGCGCTGCAAAAATGCACTTTCGGGCTCTACTTTGGCGGTGCGTGTAAATAAGACGTCGTAGTTGGAAATGTACCGGCGATTTACAATAGTTTTTGTTATATGAATTAAAATATATATGTGTGTCTATATATATATATATATATATATATATATATATATATATATATATATCATATATACATATATGTGTATGTATATATATATAAATATATATATATATTTTTTCGATATCTCAAACTATTTATTAATCTATATACATATATATTTGTACATATGAAGGGAAATATTGTGCCTTGCCGGTAATACATGATAAATTGGTTAAGGTAGAAGGATGTGAGGTGCGATTCAATTTCGTGGCGAACTTGTGGATAACGAGGGACTTACAGGTTGTTACAGGAAGACGTTAAAGTTGTGCGATCGATAGATCGTTAAACGATATTACGATGAATTCAATTCGCAAAGTTCTGTTCCTAGTTCGAAATAATTCGAAGGAGCAGCGACGATCTTATTTGCTCGAAATACGAATGAAACTCTGAGACTGCATTGATTACGATTGTACGTTCTATGTCGTGTCTATGTTATTGAACGAAGCTAAACGAAAACAAAGGATCATTGATTCGAGAAAACGCTTTTACGCGTTTTCTAAGCTCGTACGATGGCATGCGTGAGATCTTTTCTAGAGTCTACACGTATTTTTATTTGCATTTAAAACATGTATCGTGACGAGCGCGCGAAAAAAAAAAAGAAAAGGAAGAAGTAATGAACAAATCGCGACATTCAATAACAGCGGAATAGGTAGAGACCTACTTTTCTGTAGTGGCGTATGAGACGTGTTGTAAGAGAAGTGGAGAAAGAGATAGAGAACGAGAAAGAGAGAAACAGAGAGAGAAAGAGAGAGAAATAGAGAGAGAGAGAGAGAGAGAGAGAGAGAGAGAGCGAGAGAGAGAGAGAGAGAGAGTCGAGGGTACCAGTCGAGTGGAATAGTTCGGAGGGACGGTATAATGTGCGTGTGCGTGTGTATGATTTCATGTGTGTTATATAGATGTGTGTGGGTAATATGTAATAAACGCATAGCCTTCTAACTACAGCAGTCCAATCACACCAGATCAAGTGGCGGTACTTACTAACACTGGCAGAGGCCTAATCCTGAACAACTAGAGCGTTGAGGAAACAGAAAAAAGGAAGATCAATTAATTTTTTTATGTTCGTTCAGTCGCATCAAGACGAAGTTTCGGATGATTTTGAATATTCTTTTTTATTTCTCTCTCTTTTCTTTTCTTTTTCTTTTTCTTTTTTCTTTTGTTTTGTTTTGTTTTGTTTTTCTTTTTTTTTTGTTCTTTTCTTGGTCGCTGTCGTTACGAAACAGAAAGGCACAAAACGTCACAATTAAATCAACACCTAACGTTGGGCCATACGCGTCAACGCTTTCGAGATGCACGGTGCTTGTGTTCTCTTCTGGTGCATGCAGGTTTTTGCTTTCTTTGGTTTTTTTTTTTTGTTTCTAGTTAGTAGTTAGACCACCGAGCTAGCACAACATAGAAATGATCGTACTTTGATCGTACGAATTGGCGAAGAGAAAAAAAGAAAATTCGTGCTCGCAGTAGTCCGACATCACACGCACAAATAACTGTTACAAGCGAGTTTTACTTGCTGCGTTCGTTCGAGATAAATCGTTGCGAGGATATCCTTAAGTTTCTCTCGAAGAAAATATATAAAGATACACAAGCTCTCAGGAAGAAATATATCTCGTTATTGAAGAAAATCGAAAAGAGATCAAGCGATTTTTCTCGATCGATCGAGCAAGATTTACAAGCTATCAAGAAACGTTACACACACCTTTCGCTCCATAAAATCGTCTACGTCGTCCTCGCGATGATCTCATTGCAACGGTACGTTTTCTCTTTCGATTTTTTTTTTCTTTTTTTTTTACTTTATTTTCTTTCCTTTTTACTTTGTCTTGTTTTAGTATAAACAAGATACGTAATTGAAAGGAAAATATTGGAATAAAAGAGAGATGGAAGGCGCGATACGATATCGAAGAAGAAATGCGTTTATGAGACACAACACGAGGGAGAAGGATGATTAATTAGGAAGACAATGATCGTAAACGTTTTCACGTTTACGCGTTTGTTTCCAAGAAATTATTATACAATACGATCCCATTGATGAAAAAGACGAAGAGGAGTCCGTGCGTTCATGCTTAACGACATAAAAAAAAGAAGAATCTAAAAAATTTTTTAGGTCGCACCGTTTCAACAAAATTCACCGCGCAATCGTCGTACCCCATTTTCACAAGTATGGTCACAAAAGGATAATACATGATACGTGTGAAGGTCGGAACGATAACTTGCGACGTGCATGAAAGAACTCTGGGTTTTACTACAGAGACAGAAGGAAAAATGAGAGGCGAACGTTGTTGACGATCGTGGAGAGGAAAGTTTGGCCGTTGAAGGTAATAAATTTTTGGTATGGTCGATGTTGGAACAGCTGAGAGCACTCTAAGGTGGTAAAAAAGACAATTTCTAGACAGTGATATAGCAGGTACTGCGCTATCGACAACTCGTCTGGTGGACTGACTGCTGCTGACGCTGCTGAATCCTCTTGTCGAATTTCCATTCGAAGGAGTGGGTCTGTATTCTTGGCTCCAGGAGCAATAGTTATTATAACATCCTCCCGTTCCTGCTTTTCAAAAGACCTTACATGGACGAATTAACTTTCCATAAAGGTGAAATCAAGAAGGGAAACGTTTAGGAAAATTTTTCCAAGTGAAAATTCACATCACGTAACACTTGTGAATTTTACTACCCTTTGTGGAACGTCTCGTTGAAGGTGTGCCGTGGACTTAACGGGTCCCAGCTGTTGGTAGGGTGGTGTAATGATCGGATAATGACAATGAGATTCTATCGAACGATATTTTGCATATGGGGATGTGGTATGGCGAGGTACAAACGGGGCGTAGAACACAGAGATATAAATTTTACCTACTCAATCATCCACGCTTACTGCAATAACATTTGTGTGAAGTGGTATTGTAAGAAGTGAATTACAAAGGAAGAGAAAGAGGAAGAGAGAAAGAGATAGTTACAGAAAGAAAGAGATTAGATGGAGAGATAAAGAAAAAGAGAGAGAGAGAGAGAGAGAGAGAGAGAGAGAGAGAGAGAGAGAGAAATGTTGTTTGGGAAGGGACAATGTTCTCTGTAAAAGAAAAGTACTAAAGTTAGATTCGTCCATAATAATAATACAAAGGATACAACGAGAAAATAAAATAGTTAAAGAAATAAGAAAATAATTGAAAGAAAAGTAATAATTAACGACTTGGAAACGATTTCAATGTGGTTATTCATTACATGATCAAAACAGTCTAAATACAAGATAGAAATTTTATTTCGCGATAAATATGTTTAAACGGAGAATGTTTATTACGAGAGTAGAGTGTATAGCATGCTAGTAGTGCGGTCGCGGCATATATACGTATGTATATATGTGTACGATAAAATGGGATCGATCGAAATGCGCATCGGTCATTGATTTTATTTGTTTATTGCAGGCAGAAAGAGAGAGAGAGAGAGAGAGAGAGAGAGAGAGAGAGAGAGAGAGAGAGAGAGAGAGAGAGAGAGAGAGAGAGAGAGAAAGAGACAGACAGACATAGAGAGACAGATAGATGGATAGACAGAAAGACAATGTGAGTGATAGAGAGAGAGAGAGAGAGAGAAAGACAGAGATAGAGAAAGGGATCACGTTTATATAGAAGCTTCGTGTGACGAGCTGTGATGTTCCAGCAGTTTACGCTTTATTATGTCTTCGTACAATATGCTGTCGTAATAACGCCGTCGTTGTTGCTGCCGTTGCGGTTGCTGTTCTCTCTCGTAATGCACACACAGTCGTAGAGAGACGTCTAAGAGACGGAAGATGTTCAGCCGAAGTCGTCGAAACTACAAATCTATGTGTGTACGTATGTACGACTTGCGCGTTGGCATACAAATTAATGCCCTTATAGAGTAATGCTTCATCTGGAGCTTTTCTTTCGCTTATGCATTATTATTATTGTTGTTATTATTATCATTATCATTATTATTATTATTATTATTATTATTATTATTATTATTATTATTATTATTATCAGCATCATCATCATCATCATCATCATCATTATCATCATCATCATCATTATCATCATCATTATCATCATTGTCATATCATCATCGTCATCATCATCATCATCATTATCATCATCACCATCATTATCATCATCTTTATTTGTTATTTGTCGTACCATTTTCTTCTCGCGTAAGAATGAAATTTGTATCAGATATTCGCGAAATATATCGAACAAGAATAAAAAATAAAAATGAAAAAGAAAAAAGAAAAGGATAGCGCGCCCGTTGCCTCTTCTCTTGTCATTCGATACGATTGAATATAAGCGGATAGTTTGTCGAACGCGATTTCGATCCGCGATTCGCTATTGAATAATGCATCTTCGCTCGGCCGGCCAAGCAGGAATATTTCATAGCGTTGTTCGATACCATCGAAATACTATCCCTCTGTGAATAATCCTTCTTATAGTACAATAAATAGGCTAGCACGTTTTGTGCATGTATGCTACAATATTATTTCTTGCTTAAATCGATTTCGATCTTTTTCATTTCCGTAAATCTATGTTCGCTCTTATTTCCTTTTTCTTTGGGAAATGATTCGAAAGCAACCGCAATGTACGACAATAAAAAGCAGAATTAACTTTGTAAGTTATATGTAACGCTCGATAAACTTCGAATCTCGTATAACATACAATATATAGGCAACTATATACCTTCAACAACATACTTCATATCGCTTTTATAAAATTCAATCAAATCCCTCCCCCCCCGTTTCCTGTACTATATCACACGTATAAGCGCTATATGTAACACATACGTAGCACACCGCAAGGGTGAAGATGGGTGATACGTAATATATCGCGTCTAACTAAACTCGTTCGTTCGATCAATCGATATATACCTTCATACATAGCTGGGATGATCTACAAAAGTGCACCATCGAATAGCAAACTATACCTTCATCACACATTACACTGAAGAACGAAAAAGAAATATATATATATATAAATTAGTTAAAAATTAGATAAATATTTACAAATCGTGGGAATCACGTTTGTTTTACTCGAAATATCTGGGCTAAGAAATTGAAACGTGTACGAAACGAAACTATTACCGCATATATATGTATATATTTTCGACTAGGAACAACTAGAGGATAGGTAAATACTGCGATATTATTAACAGCCCCGCTTTTTACCAGCTTGTTCGAAGTCCACGCAGTACTTCGATCGTCACGACGATCGTTCGTCAGGTACAAACGAAGCGATGTATGCGTGTTTACTTCGATTCTTCCACAGGGGGAAAACTGAGATTAATAGAATTCCATGAGAAAACAGTTAGGCCTGAAAAACTAAATTATCGTGAAAAAGTAACAAGACAAGAATAGAATCTTTTTCGACACTGACGAAAATTTATCGCGCTCGTTTACCCTCAGCAGCATGTAGAAAAACTTTTGCGCATGGAGTTAGAAAGAAAAGAAAAAAAAAAAGAAAAAGGAAAAATACAAGAGAGAAAGAAAATACACCAGATTTAGGAGTCAAATTAAAAAGAAGAATAAAATCCACGCAAAGAGAACGCTGTTCCATTTTGTGAATCATGTTATTAATGAGCAATCAAGCTTTACGTAGATCGAACTAGCGTCACTAATTTACGACGATGGAACAGGTAGGTACTAGGTATATATCATATCATATATCTCGCGTATATAAAGCGTGCGAGCATGTCGCAGAAAACAAAATGAAAGAAAGAAGATAGAACATTTCGAATAAACGCGAATCGATTGAAGTCACAATGCAAAAAGGGCTAATCGAGAAAAAAGAAAAGCTCTTACGTACGCAAAGATATCCTTCATGCGGGTGAGGGTAAAATGAGGGGTGTAACAAAAGCTTCCTTATACGACAAAAACACAAACAACATTCCAAATAACATATGTCGAATAAAACGAAATATAGTGCATTCCTTATGTATCTTTCAAAAATTACTTGCTATCGATATAAAAAAGATAGGTGTTCGAATAAACGATGTAAAATAACGATAGATATAGAGATAGGTAGGGGAACGTAGAAATCGTAGAAATTGTAGAAAGAGAGAAAGAGAAAGAGATGAAAGATTTCTAGGTATAGATTAGAGAAAGAATTAGATGGAGACAAAGAGAAACGAAAAGGAAGGAAAATATAAATAGACATAAAGAAGAGATAGAAAGAGAGAAAGAGAGAGAGAAAAAGAAAGACAGAGAAACGGAGAAAGATAGAGATAGAGAAAAAAATAGGAAAAGAAAGAGAGAGAGAGAGAGAGAGAAAGAGAGAGAGAGAGAGAGAGAGAGAGACGTGCACGCGTCGTGGACTCGAAAGCGCCGACCAAAGCGTTTTGTTACACCGCTCGTACCGGATTAGCGCTTTTCTCCTTTTTCATTTTTTTTTTTTGACTTCGTTAAAAATATATTGATGCTATCACATTGTAGTTAGCTTTGACCAGTTAACAATATTGTCCTATACGAATAAATTCGTTGCTTCGTGCTATATCCATTTAACGAGACATGGTATGACTCTACAACTTGTTATTTAGAATTTCTATTCATTGGAGTCTCGAACGCTGTAGATACGTATACGTATACATGTACGTGGCAAGAGGAAAATCATGCGACTGCTCGATAATATGCAATTGGTGTCGATCTACTTAACATTTCTCTTTTGTTCTCTTTCAATTCTTTGGAAGGGCAATTAGGCCGCAAAAGTGAGCGTTAATGACATTTCTCCCATCGTTGTGAATTCACCTGTAGTGAATTTCGCAAATTTTATGAATAACGCGAGCACTCGCACATCCCCTGCAACGGTATTCCATGGTCCATGCACGCAGCATCCACGAATAAACGCAGACACGAGAACTCTATTTCGAATCTTTGCATTTCGAACTTTTATTTTATTTAAATTATCTTCATCGAAATTATGTTTAAAGTAACTCAACAGAATAAATTATGAAAGCAAATATTATACGAGAAAATGCAAAAATATACGAAGGTAGTTTTGTTTTCGCGTTTGTTTTCGTGTTTGCATCATGTGCATGCATCATAATCAGGCATAATACAATACCTGAAGGAAGAAAAGTATCGATTAAATCGATAAATTATTCGAAATTTTTTCCTGAAACTTGCGTATCGAGCACGATACAGCTTACCCCATTGATACATAATGGATAATCTATAGTAATAATAATAATAATTCTTCTACGCGTTATTCGCAGAATTTTCTAATCAACTATACAACTAAAAAAAAAAAAAAATAAACAAATAAGCTATACCTAAAACGAATATTTTCTATACAATAGAGATATGGATATAGAAGCGTGTATCTATTCTAGTGGTTTGGGAGGAGAGAAAGAGATATATAAATAGATAGATAGATAAATAGATAGATAGATAAAGAGAGAGAGAGAGAGAGAAAGAGAGAGAGAGAGATTGAGAGATAGACAAAGAGAAAGAGAAAGAGAAAGAGGATGGGATTCGATCTTTACTTTTCCAGGAAGCAGTAGAGTGTAATCTGGAGCAGAGTGTGGACGCTATGCGCGTTGGTAAAAAATTCGAAACGCGAATACGTACGGTCCATAACCGAGCGAAACAGAGGGAGAGAGAGAAAGAGGGAGAGGAAAGAGAGATATATAGATAGATAGATAGATAGATAGATAGATAGATAGATAGATAGAGAGAGAGAGAGAGAGAAAGAGAGAGAGAGAGAGAGAGAGAGAGAGAGAGAGAGAGAAATAGAGAGAAACACGGAAGATAGAAGCGGAACTCGAAATAGTATTCGACGTACACAGACGCGCATATTTACTGACCGGAATGTCCAAATGACGGGACGGATGAATTAATGGGTACGCGAATGACATCGGAAAAACGTAAACGTTATTGTTCGAGGAAAAAGCGAATCTCGACCGAAGCAGCGTTTGCCGCCTTTCGATTATTGCAAATATCGAGTAGACACGATAGGACGAATTATATACTTCGTGAAAAAAAAAAAAAGAAAAAGAAAGAAAGAAGTAATTGAAAGAATGCGAAATGAGTTTCGCCGATAAATCGATCGTTAGGATTTTATCGTCCGCTTTCCTGAAAACAAAAAAAAAGAGAACAAATCGTTCTATCGTTGCATTATCAATTGAAAAGTTTCGTCGAATTGATTTTAATTTTGATCGTCGAATACGTTCGTTTCGCTGTTTATATAGCGATTTATCGAAGTTCTACGTGTGTCTGTGGGAAATCGGTGAAATATTAGCAGCACGCTCCTCCAACAAACCTTTCTATAGCCGTGGGGAAAGTAATTAAATCTAATATCGCCTGAGATGAGATACGTGTCTCGTTAAAAGTGCAGAACGAGTATTTAATCTATAGATTTCAGAAAGGAAGAAATCTATGCTAACCTATCGATAGATTTTCTAGATCACTCGAGAAAGTTATATTTCTTTTTCGTCGAAATAGATAGAAATTTAACGTGTACTAATTCTTATGCAGTATTTTGCTCCTACCGCGATGAAATTTGCTTT
Source organism: Vespula vulgaris (assembly GCF_905475345.1). Taxonomy (NCBI): domain Eukaryota; kingdom Metazoa; phylum Arthropoda; class Insecta; order Hymenoptera; family Vespidae; genus Vespula; species Vespula vulgaris. The sequence continues at coordinate 13,252,569 of NC_066587.1, forward strand.
ATAGAAATTATTCTATGAATATTCGATCACTATTACATTCGGTTTGTGCGAAGCATCGCTTTTTTTTTTTTTTACGACACGTTCCTTTTCAGAACATACGCATTCAACTATTATAAATACGAAACTACGTTTCTCGAACGTCAACTTTTAATAAAACGCGATGCTGGCAATCTTAGCTCGCTATAATTATCCCGAGCTTAACGTTTTTGAACATTCATCGACTGACAACGTTTGTAATAGATACTCTAACATTGGAACAATAGAATCTATTTGGAGTTCATTCTTTTTATCAATAAGATAACTAACTAAACACACAAAGGTAGAATCGTCAAAGTCGCGAGATTTTCTTCGAAGGCCAATAAATTACATCACAGAGGTTTATTATATTGAAAGGACTAGTCGTCTAACGAGTAATTAGATTAATTAACGCTATTACGATTCGCTTAAGTGACTACGCTGGAAACCCGGATAGTGATTCTTTATAGATTTCCTCTTTTGTGACTAATATGGTAGATAAGCTTCTTGACTAGTATAAGTGTTCTTTGGCTAGAATTCTATAATTAAATCTAATACTGAATCTCGGCAAACTTCGTCGGCCAGGATTTTCGAGCATTCAGGTACGTAAGGACGTAAGCAATTTGTTACATCGTAATATTATACGACTTTGTTTTTTATACCTATAGCTTTCTACATTTATCTCGATAAAACGAAGATCACGTTTATATAAGGGAACCTAAAAAATCGAACTACTTGACTAATATTTACGTGAGGAATCAATATTCATCCATATCGATAACTCGACTATAAAACTTCGACGATCGATCGCTTACGGAGATTCTATCTCTATCTTACGAAGCTTCGCGAAAGATCAATCTCTTGAATAGAGAGAAAAGAAACACCGAAAAGAATACGATGGAGTATAGGCCATCGATCTCGAGAGAGAGACAGAGAGAGAGAGAGACAGAGAGATAGAGAGAGATAGAGAGAGAGAAAGAGAGAGAAAGAGAGAGAGAGAGAGAGAGAGAGAGAGAGAAACAGAGAGAGAGAGAGAGAAAAGCAGGAAGAAAACTATCGTTTGAAACCTTCAATCTAAGTTAACAATCCGAATCTTGAAACGAGATAAAAAAGAGAAGCAAAAAGCTATCATCGTTGTCTTTTACATAGTGGCTGATAAAAAGAGGCTGGAAAGCGAGCTAACCTATCTAAAGGCTCAAAGCACTTTAGGAAAACTATCGAAGAAAAATCTATAGAAGAAATAGATTTAAGATTTTCGCGAACGAAGAGCCGAGAGTGGATTGAGCCGACGTTTAGGAGTACTTTCGGTCGAGGAGGAGGCGCTTTTTGATTTCGAAGCTTTTGAATTCTTCGACGATTTCTCTTTGCCTGTTGTCGAAGGTACACTGCTGGTGTTGCTAGCCGTTGATGTTTTCACCGATTTCCCGGATTTGTGCGCGGCACTCCCCGAACTTGTGCCCGTAGGCGTAGTTGGAGGTATAGGATTTTTGCTGTTGGTATTTGGATTTTGGGACTGGAGATGGGTTTTGGGGCTTACTTGTACCTCGCAGGGGGGTGGCGCGCTCCTGTACGATGGCACGATCTTGAACGTCACCGATCCTCGTGCTTCACGCTGAAACAAACACGAATATACTTCATATTACGGGGAAGAGATAGAGGTATTAGTTATTTAAATTGAGATAAATTCGTGTTTTACATAATATATATGAAAAATATTTTAAATATAAAGAAACAGAGAGATAGAGAGAGAGAGAGAGAGAGCGAGAAAAGGAGAGAGAAATTAATCATTATCGATGTAGCTACTTACGAGAATTTTTTGCAAGGCATTAACGGACTGATTAGCGACGGGTATTCCATTGATTTCTCTAATTTCATCACCGACATGAAGAGTGGCTTGTCTATGGATCATCCCACCGTGCATAATTCTTGCTACTACACATTTTCCATCTTCGTTCATTTTCAAGGTAATCCCCTAGAATCAGAATGATGAATGTGATTATTCCTGAATGTAAATTTATCTACATACATATTAAACGAGATAATAAGAGTATGCCAAGAAAGGTAGAATTTAAAATCTTTATTTGATATAAAAAATAAATGAAAAATGAAATAATGTTACCATTGGCTCGTCTGTATTCTTCTGGAATTGCACCAATCTGACGCGGGTAACGTTCTCGAGGTCAAGATCGCCGTTCTGACCCTCGAGGTCATCGCCGCCATTCAGATACGGTAACAACGGGGGCGGTGTCACTCTCGTAGCTTCCTCGCCGTAAACCTCGTGGCCTGCCACGTCGTGAGCTTGCAGCAATGCCTGCAATCGAGCGTGAAACGAAATCATGAATGAAACGTTCCAGTTGAACAGGTCTCAACTATAGGAAAATATCGATATTCGTATATGCACTATTTACTTTGTTTTTTTCTCTCTCTACTTATACAAAAATAAACAATCACAAAAATCTCTTCTTTGAAAAAACAATCAAAGTTATTTTTCATTCTGATCGATTTCGAATGCATCGATAGATAAACAATCGTTGGTTGTTGAATCTGATACAATAGAATTTTACAGCTCGCTTAACTGCAGCGTAGACGTAATCGCACGCGACACACCGTGTAAACGTGGTTAAACTCGAAGGAGTAGAACGCTATTTACTTAAGCGTCCGGCTTACACTCGAGCCTGTCCCCATTTAAGTCTCAAATATTAGCGGACATATCGCAGACACGAAGTTGGCTAAGGGTTCAGCGGATTATAACCGAATTCGTGGTTTAGTCATGCGATATTTGAATCACTTCTCTCTGCTTCTAATTAATATATATGGATTTCAGTCGTTCGAAAAATGGTTAGAAGGAATAAATCGAGAATGATTTTCAATTTTAATTTCAATAGTAATGATAAGAGAACAAAAGATTAATTAAAAAGCTCGGCGTTAATCAATCGTTAATTGAAACGAAAAGATATTTTTTCGAAAGTTTGTTATGTCTTCAATCGTTCGACGTTAAAGAAAGATTTTGACAAGCGAAGGAGGACGAAAACCTTTCATCAAAATACATTCCGGTGACAGTTTCGATGAATCGTTTCATTGTTAGCAAAGACGAAAAGTGGACTACAGTAAGAGGACGATCTCGAGGAGGAGAAACCATCCTTATGCTTTTCAATACCTCTACACTATTTTTCTATATTTTCTTGTCTATTTTCGCTACACTATTTTTCTCTTTTTCTTGTGTAAAAGAACCTCGCGAAACGACAACTCTCGGAAGTTAAAAGGTCGTTGGACGGATCCATCTTTTTGACAAATCTTCAATCGAACATTGAAAGTATTGAAATGGAAAAAAAGAGAAGGAGAACGTTATGAAAGATACAGTACTGATGCATCGACAAAGAAAAAGCGAAGGAAAGCCAATGTATCGTAAAAGTAACTATAGAATCAAGCTCGTTATTTGCTTTCGCGTACGAACTATGAAAACTATTTTCGATATTCCTGTAAGATCCTTTTTTTTATTATTTTATTATATAATATATCAAGTTGCGTTAGGTAAAAAGATTCCTTTAGTTGCAGTTTAAAGAGTATAAGAGGACGAACGGAAACTCTTTGCAAAAAGGGATATTAGTGTCGATGCTTTTGTGTACGTAATGAGAGAAGCATCAACGATCGTCTTGGACAGCTTTCGAGCGTCTTTTCCGGGACGAGTGGTGTGCTCTCGTCGAAATGGAAAAGAGAACGAGCACGAGAGGAATCGCGCGATACGGCATGTCGAACAAATAAGCGCCCTGTGAAACGTCGAGATAATTCGTTGGCGAGTCGCCAATGTCTGAAGGGCGTCGTTCAGCTTGCAGAAAGAGAGAGAGAGAGAGAGAGAGAGAGAGAGAGAAAGAGAGAGAACCTACTCGAAACAGACGAATTTATGTGGACTATGTAAAACGCGTATTCGCACATTTACTTACTCACGAATACTAGTCAGAACGTAAACGTAGATGTAACCGGCTCACTCAGAAACGACTGCGGCTTATTTGAAACGATGCCAAACTCGTCACCTGCTTCCCGTTGATAGTCGACTCCCTTTCTATTTCCTATTTTGCGTATATGTAATCTATATGTAAATCATATGTGATGGGTAAAGTAAATGCTGAATGAAAGAGGGACCATAAAGAGAAAGAGAGAGAGAGAGAGAGGGAACTTTGAATGATGGTGTGCAAATGGGAGATACCATATCGTTGGTACATGAGTAAAGAGGAAAATCGGCCGAGCGTGAACGCTTCGTTCGATGAAACAAAATATTTGATTTATGCTAATATATCTGATTTATGCGAAATTATCGAGAGAAAAAAGAAGAGATTAAGTCAGTTTGACCGGGGTTTCTCGTTGTTGGCAGAGCTACCGTTAATTACGCCGAGTCCGTTGGGTATTCATTAATTAGAGCTCGTTGTGCTATCTGTCAGGGGAATGATGTCCATTTATTCTATTTTTCGGACTTGAATAATATATATATATATATATATATATATATATTTATTTATTTATGTATGAATATATGTATATACATATATACACGTACTAAAGACAATGGACAATGGACGATAATGATTTGACTTCTTTTTATTCGATTTGACTTCTTTTTTTTCTATTAAAAACTGCAAAGTAAAAACTGAAGGATATAAATTATATTCTTATGTTAAGAATATAATTTCCTTTGGGAACTTTGTCCTTAATGATCATTTTTGAAAGGGGAATAAAAGAATAGGATATGAAACGTCTTATCGAGTAAATGCAGGAAATGGTAATGTAACGCAAAAGTTATCGAATAATTCCTCGACTATTCTTCAATCGACGTGGCTAAAGAGTATGGTCGGAGAAACTTTGGAGTAGTGAGACAATAGATTTGAATTGAATTTGAACGAGAGAAATGGAATGGTTTAATCGTAAGAACAAGTAATTCTATACTTTTCTATTGACAAAGCGAAAGACAGGAATATTTGTCACCTTTGGATAACAATTTCTAAAGGTATTAGCGAGCGTTCGACCGCGAGTGTATGTTTGTTAGCTTACATGTCGATGAGTCCCGGTTCGTGGCTTTCTGGATAAAATAATACTACAAATCCCGATGCAAATTATTCTGCGGTGTGTGTCCAATGTAGTGAGCATGTATCTGGAAACGAATTCATTCGATCGAACGTTAGAATAATACTTGTGCGGTTAGTAGTAACTACAAGAGGACCACGAACGAGATCGCTATGATCTTCGATTATAACATTTTACCTATAGAGATATACAGGAATATATTCTTCGATAAATAATAATAACATTTGGATTGCTGTTGATGCATAGTCGATGAATGGTACTACAGAATTTTGGCGGAACATTGTTGTTGGCCGACTATCAACGTTGATTGTGTGATTGAGTTATGGGTGACAAAAAAAAAAAAGAATAGAAAGAAAAAAAAAGAGGGGGGAAAACGTGAGAGAGATAGAGAGAGGAAGAGGAAGATGACGTAACGCGACGAAGAGACTCGTTACTCGCGAATACAAAACTCGCTTGATTTATATTATACAACGTAACCGAATTTGTATACACGAATTTCCATAATCCTGTTGGATGGCACATTTCGTAGCTAGGTGAGGCACCGTTCGTAAGGTAACGAGGATAATGAAATTCTTTATGATAAATACAGGAAAAGAAAGAAAGGTTATCAAAATATTTAATAAGTGTACGTTAAAACAAAGCGATCTACTTTAATCAAGTTAATCTACTTTCTCGTCAGCGAAATCAGCTTTCGAGATATCATGAAGACAAAGATTCGACGTTGAAGATGGTGTAAAGATCGCGACGATTTATCACCTTTAGAATATGTCCCAACGTAATACGACATCCATCTGAATCTAAAATTTTCAACGGGTGAAAGCCACGGAAGGATTTTAAAGGAGCGACGTCCTCATATATATTTCATACATTATGGAACATGTCTGCGTGTTCGTTGCATGTATGTATGTATGTATGTATGTATGTATGTATGTATGTATGTATGTATGTATGTATGTATGTATGTATGTATGTATGTATGTATGTATGTATGATGAAGCGTACGCAAGAAGACGAGGAGACTCGTACACGTGCGAACAGGGTAGAGATGAGGGCGCTGACGCGAAGGAATTTGAGATAGAAAGGTAGTGAAGGAGAGAAAGAAGGAGGGAAAGAGGGAAAGGTAGAACGATCTCATGTGTCACGTTGGTGTAAGCCAGTATTGCAGAAAGCGAGCAAAACGGAGAGAGAGGAGAGGAAGTAAGAGAAGATAGAGGAATAGTGGATGTATCAATGTACAGTGCATCTGTGATTTCCGGCTTTCAAATACTTTATCATTCAGTTTATTCAAGACGATCCATGCGAAAAATTGTATTATTTCCAATACCTATCTTATTTCAAAGTTATATATATATATATATATATATATATATATATATATCTTTAGTAGTAGATTGAAAGAGATAATGCTTGTCGAGAAGTAGCCGGAAAATTAAAGCGACGAAAAATAATCGTAAGTTTCAGCGAGACTGTTCAAGAAGATTGGAAACGTAAGCCGGCGATTGGTATCTAGCAACGATAGATATCCATCTAGTTATATCTCCGTTGGACTATTGGAGTGAAAAGAAGAGACAAAAATTCGAGGAGCACTTTTTCAGATGAATTTTTCTCGAAGGGCTTCGAGCTAAGGGAATGGTATTACGTATGCAATGAAAGCATATAAATACGCGAAAACGTCTATGTTCTATCTCGACAGTTGGAGCTTTAGAATAGCATCGAAATGCAACACGTTCCTACCCCTCGAGTATTTCACTCGCAAACTGTTTAAATTAATTCCCTTCTTCCACGGTGAGCAACATTTAAACGCGTTTTACACAGACGATATTTAGTTAACGAGACGAAACACCGCTTTACCGTGCTCCCAATCGATTTGGTTAAGCTTTTATCGGGTTAAGTAATTTACTAAGTATCGGCTAGACTCGACAAATAGCTTTTCGTATATTCGTCAATTCCCTTTTATCACTTGGGATTTGCTTATACGAGTTACGACGAGTCGATCGATTTCACTCGAAATCAGATTATTTCTTCGATCTGTTAACGATTAGAAAAACCGAACGAACATTCCTCGCTTGTAAATTATCACGCAATCGTATGTTCAAGAATTTATTTTGCATAATGCGGTTTGTCCTTTGACCATTTTCGCTCGTAGTGTCGACGTGGAAACTTCATAGTTGGCGGCTTTTGTCTCCGTTCGTAATTGCTGAAGTAGTTAAGCGAGTTTGTTGGAGAATGATAAGAAGAAGACCGAAGAGAAGAGAAGTACTCAAAATTGCTCTTTTTCTGTTCTCCCTTAACATTGAAGACATCTGAACCACTGCGAAAGTAAGGATAAATTATTCGTGGATCGCATGAATCTGATATAAGAAAACTGTCTTTCCTATATAATTACATCCTCTTGATCGTTTGCACCATGATAGCTTTTTTGTGAATCGAGAAGAGAGAATCAAGATGTCACTTTATCTCTGAGAAACGATTCGCTTGGAAAGTTATGCAAATGATCAGAAGGAAAAAGAAAAAGGATGGAGAGTGACGACGTTCGAATCGACCACTCGACGATTAAAAGACATCGGAAGTAGAAAAGTCTATCTTCGGCTTTCGGTGGTGTACACATCTCGTTGTTTTCTCGCTTAATGGTGAGCAATTATAAAAAGAGCTAGCGAAGTGAGAGAATGGTTAGAAAGAAAAGGAAAAGAAGGTGGATTGAATGGGGAAAAGACGGTCTGCGAGCTAGTGTGCATTGTCTCGAATTCTTGAGCGTTTGGACCGGACTAAAACTGGCCGTATAGTTATAAAAGCTGACGACGCATTAGAACGTTTCATTGTTCGAAATATTACAGCTTCTCTCTCATTTTGTTCACTGCTGTCTCCTTTCCATCTTACTTTTTTCAAATGCCAATTCTCCGAGTCTTTTTATATCGCAACTCAACGAGTATCTAATGTTTCATCTCAAGAAAGGAATCGATCGGATAAAACGTATTCCGTTGTTATATTCTTTTTTAACTTTTCTGAAAGTAGAAAAAGAAAGAGTAAGAAATTAAGATCTCAGTGATAGTATCCTGTCCGGACATTAACTTTTATATATTTATGCGCGAGACAAGGAATTAACGTTAGAATTGTAATTAACCATAAAACACTTGATAATGGATGGCGGTCGAAAAAACCGTCCTAAATATCATATCGCATTTCTCGGACTTTTACTATTTATCGTCTCGTTCAAATAGAAAATATAAATTAATCTTATGATTCTCTTAGAATAGATTCACATGTATCTATTTTTTAAGCTTTGTGCGCTTTTTCTTTGTGAAACATTTTTCTCTTCAAATCGATCAACTTTTATTACGTTCGAATAATATAGGAATAACGAAAAGAGTTCGTTTTACTGACAAACGTGATGAAAGATTATTGAAATTATAAAAAGATAAAAAATTCAATTCGTTAATTATCTCTTTTATCTTTTGCTAAAAAACTTCGTTTCGATTAGAGACGCGATTGATATCGCTTCGATGTACGAAGAAAAAAAGAAAAGAGAGGGCTGTTTACTCACTCTTGTGTATAATCTCAATCTTTTAAGAAGCGTTACGCATTGCGGCGATAAAAGCAGCATATCTTGCGATATAATGTGGACGATATAAAAAAAAAAATAAAATAAAAGAAAAAGAAAAAAAACGCAGTCGATCTCTTCTCCTTCTTCTTACCACGGAAAGAGGTTTTCATTATAGATTACGTCGATTCTACCAGCATTCGCAAGCAAGATTTCAACCTCAGAAAATTTCTTTGATAATCAGAGATGACCCGCGATAAGTATCCACTAAGCCGTTCAAATATCCGCGAGCATGGAAATCGGTTTTCGCTTATCTCTTAAATTAGATTTTCCTTTCTATGAGACACAACGAAACCAAGAATCTTCTCGAGGATCAGTCGACCTTGAAGGCAGAGGACCCGATCGCCGTTGGCACCAAAGTATCGTGGATCAATTAACAAAGTTTGTGATAACACCGTGCTTCTCTGCATCCGTTCGTTCGCTTCATTAAAATCACGCTCTGATCGACGGGTCCGATGAAAATTACGAAATTTACGCGTCCGTGGCAGTTTCGACTGATTCGTCACGCTTCGACGATTTATATGTAAAAAAAAAAAGAGAAAAGGCTGAAATTCAAATGCTTCGTCGCCCGAAAATAATTTTTCGAATTCGTCGTACGAACGATTAAACAAGCACATTTATTTTCTCTTGCTTGTTATTGCAAAAACATGACGATTATTTCCACTCTATTTGTTAAACGATACTTTTCAACTTGTATAAATCGAATCGAGGCTAAACGATCAAATGAAATTTTCTACAGGTTGGAGAGGGAAAAGAGAAACAGAAAGAGAGAAAGAGAGAAAGAGAGAAATTGAAAGTAGAGTTATAATTTTGTCAAAGTATCTGCACCTGAGACTAACAATACAAAACGATTTAATTAATAAGTAATAAAAGGCACGATATGATCAGACATTTCTCGCGCACCGAATTCTGTTCTTGTTTCTTCATACAAATAAATTCTTCCTTGGTTGAATTAGCAGGATTAGAAACGACGTTCTTTCCTTGAAAAGAAATCCATCTTAAAGAAATAACGTAGTGAACACGGCACGTAAGTGAAATTCGGTTATTTCCTTCGTTGATCTCATTATTGCGTCCTCTTTTTGGAACGACCGAGCAATTATTTGAAAGCCATCGTTCTCGGCGAGAAATAGGGAGAAGTGAGAAATAGTCAGATTCGATAAATAGCAAATCGCATCAAAGACGATTATACGAAGGGAACGAATCATAAATATGATACAACGTTATAAATAATTCTTCAAAATAGATCAACGTGTGATTTTCGTTTGCTATAATTATTTCTTCCCTTTTTCATCGGATACAACGTACGAAGCAATTTCGTATTTCGTTATTCTTCGTTCGTACCGAAGAATAATGAAGAAGAGAGAAGAGGAAGAAAAAGCTGTAAGATGGAAAAGAAAAGATAAAAAAGAAGAAAAGAAAAAAAGGAAGAAAAGTCGTTTTAAAAACGAACTTTTTTTCCTGCATGCAACTCACGTAACAAAGCATCGTGCGATTCGTCGATGAGATCAGGAATGGGCAGTGAGAGACGAAGCGAAGAAAGAATTCGAGCTATCTTTCTTTTCTTTATTTTGTCTCTTTTTCTTAGCCCGAGCAGGGAAAGAATCTTCTACGTTGATCGACTTCGGTGAGTTGCTGTGGTATTTTGGTACGCGTACGACGAGAGCGGAAAATTAAGAAGATTCGTTTATTCGCTGGATATGAGAGTTCGCGATATAGTTGATGGTATAGCTCGCGGGAGAATACCGGATGTCACCACCGTGCTTGCATGCGGACGGTTGCTCGAATACTGACTGTGCCGCGCTCTGCTGTCGACACCGTTGAGTTCGACTTCCCGCCAATCCCCTTATACGCTTCCCTTCTGTTCCGCACTACTCTCTTCCGGTTTGTTCTTTTCAGCTTTTTTTCATCTCTTCTCCTTTTTCTTCGACTACCTTCGACATTCTTTTTCTCTCTCTTTTTCTCTCCTTTCTCTTTTTTTTACAACTTCCGTGAAAACAAAAATCTTCCTTCGAAGCAAGAAGATCCGATAAGAAAATCGTTTCAAGCAGGAGAAGATCTTCGGGCGTTCTTATTTTCTTAGATATTTGCTGATATTGACAGAGATTAAATGCGCCTTGAAACGAGAGCTAGATTAATATCCTTCAGGAATAAATCCATGAAAGAAGAAGGTGATTTCTATTATATTTTATGCTCGCCGAAGATATGTTCTTACGCTTGCTTTTACTTTTTATCCCTTTCCTATTCTTTTCTTTTTTCTTTTTTTGAATTTTTTTCTTTTTGAATATTCGATAGAAAGAGAAATTAATCGTTAAGTAAGGGATACAATTTATTATGAGAAATTTGTTTTCGAATAAAATGCAACAATTCTCCTTTAAGAAGCATGTATATCTATCTATCCATTTATCTATCTATCTATCTATATATATAATGTTAATATCCTCTTCTATTTTACCAGAGACAAATTCTCTGTCGGCTTTAATTTCTATCCGGTTAGAAGCGTGTGCTCGAAACACGTCGCGATTCAAAGGTAATAATTTTAAATTGACTTTAATTCAATTCAAGCTATTTCGAGAATTATATCTATGTATATATGTATGTGCATTCGACTTTAGTACCTTTATAAAGAGCTCGGTACACCATCGATCGTTATACACACAAAGTCGACACATTCGGAGATTTGACACGTGACTCCTTGGATCTCTTTACGATACTAAAGAGCATCGTGTTGAGGTCTGTTAAAGTACCTTTGTATGCAGTAACAAATGGAACGTACTTGTGTACTTTGTGTACTTTGTAATACATACCTATGAACAGTGGTTCGATCGCATAGTTTATCAGTGAAAAGTACATCAGCTGTATATTTCGACGACTCTTCAAAAGAATTAATTTAAATCCATGCTACTTTAATTTAGAATCGCATAAAGAGTATAAAATTACATTTTTAACAAGAGTAGAATATTTTAAAATAATTTATCTCAACTTTCATCAAGATAAATGAAATATCTACGAGAACATTCATTTTTATTTCAATATTTAATGGAATCATTTAGAACAGCTGGTCAACGAGGTTTTAACAAGAAACACGAGGGCGAGACACTCCTCCTGATCGACGATCGACGGTGGCTGGGAAAAGCGTACGATCCCTTTAAGCCATCAAGCAATAAGGGGTTAACACGAAGCTGAAGAGTAATGAATTTCCATCGACTTGACGAAGCACTTCGAAGCTGATATGTACTTCGGGTCAGCCTTGCTCTACATTAGAAGTATCCTTTTTACACTGCGTGTAAATCAAGATATATGTGTGTGTGTGTGTATGTGTGTATGTGTGAATATTTCGTATAATTAGGATGAAGATGAAATGGACACGTAAGCGATATTCCAAATTCGTAATTGGTAACTTTCGTGCGTCCCAAAGGGTGAATCTATTAGAAGACTGAGAAGTTCGAGTTCGGAGAAATTTCGAGAAGACGAAAATACTCCGTTGAGAATTCTTGAGTAGCTCGATAACGAGTTTCGAATAAACTATTGAGAGAAACTGTGGTTCGAGGGGTTGACGACAGGGTCCTTTTACTCTTCAATCTTTCGACGAGAAGATGAGATTATAAATGTATTTAAATTGAGAGAACAAAAGTACAGCTAGTATCTCGTTCGAATTTCATTCGCAATATTCGTATACGCAGCAATTCTTTGAAGGAAGAGAAAAAGACGAAGAGAGAGAGAGAGAGAGAGAGAGAGAGAGAGATCGCCTTACGAAATAACGCAAATTCGCAAGGCAAGCTGTAAAACGATCCCACCAGGGAGCAAAGTACCAGTCTGATAAGAGAATGCAGGAACGAAAAGACCCCTAGTAAAGGACATTGCGCCTGTAAGGAGATCTCTTCGTGACCACGAGAACAAGTTTGTAGTGAGTTCGTGTATGCAGGTATATATATATCTATCTACCCGGGAGCAATCGTCGGTAGAAGGATCCGCTACTTCTCGCGAATTTACATTCTTTTTTAAGACTCGACGGAGCATGAAATATGCAAGGGTGGCAAGGCATATCGCAGGAAAGTATGTATCACAGAGACTTCGTCTCTTTTTTTCTTGTTTTACATCCTTTCACGCTGCCGGTACAAAAATTTCACCCTTTCGTTTCAGGAAAACAAAGGTTCGCAAATAATTAGATAAAATTAAATTTGAAGTTGCATGGGAATGAGATAAAAATATTTTCTCTATGGCAACAAAGAGTAAACTATTTTAAACTCAATAAATTATCTCCGACAACGTAACAACGTTTCTGCACAATTTTAAAATCATTCTCTTCTTGAGATACCCACGCTCGCTTGCGAATGGAGGAGAAACATAGTCGGGAATATCTATTTGCTTGTATCATGAATGATGTTACGTCGGTAAGTCAACGTTAGAAGCGAACAACGATAGTTGGAAGAGGGTAGCTTTCCCTCGGGACATCGATTTCTCCCTTGTCGTTGCGCCAAACGCTTCCAGAGTTTACCTTCTCCGTCGTCCGATGGCGCTTTGACGCGCGAAAAACTTGCATTGACTTTGGTGGCGCTACTAACGAAAGAATCCTTAGGGGGTTGAAATAAATCGCCTGTCAATGAAATTCTTTCCCTATTTAATATCACCAACTTCTACTTCAATAATTTTTATTTTCTCTTTCTACGTTTGAACCACTCGCGATTGGCTTTATGAATCGGCAAGCTTTGTTCTTCGTGCATGCAATTTGTCAAAGCGATCTCATTCGTATTCACGCGTATACATCTCCATTTACAGGGGCAAACACGGTTGGCAAAATTTTATTGTCGAGACGCGAGCAATTTTCTCTTTGTTGAATGTTCGTTTGATATAGAATCGACGAGTACATCGAGAATCGTACACGTGCACGATTAAGTGACCTCTTCTCACGGATATGAATTTAAAATAATATTCTCGATAGATAAAATGCCAAATAAGTGTTACTATTGAGCGTTCTTTCTCTGTTAGATCGAGAATATGAACGATAAGGAAAAATTCTTTCGAAAGGGATAAAAGAAAAGGCATTTCGTCTAGCGAAATGGAAATGAATCCTTTGCGGCTAGAGCTTTGTCGAGTAAATTTTTCCGAGCGAAGAGGTAGATTTCACACTGTTTGTTACCGAGTGCCCCATCCCCAAGGCAATGGCATAGCGAAAGCGAGAAAGAAAGCGAGGTGAACAGATAGACAAAGAGAGAGAGAGAGAGAGAAAGTGAGAGTCTATGCTACGAGGAATTTAGAACAATGGAAAAAAAATTGCGAATTTTCTCGACTTAGAGGCCGGCCGCTTTTGTTCAACGACGAGTGGCAGTTTGTCCGTGTCCAAGCTATGTACGTCCATGGAGATCTGTTGGCCGTCGATAAACGTTAAGCGCTTTAATGACAAAAAGAAAGAAAAAGAAAAAAAGATAAAAAAAAGAAAAAAAAAATAAAGAGAGGGATAAACTGAAAGAAATTATGAATACAAGCATTCGAAGAGACAGTGCAAAATAATGATCCATTTAACGAAAAACTTTAAGCCACCGATTCTTCCGTTTATAACGCCAGGATTTTCCTGCTATTTTTCCCATAGTCGACATTAAACGTTCCACCGTAAACGCCGGTAAATCATACGTCAAATAAACTTCTCTAGCGACATAAAATTCATTGTCTCACGGAGTTTACCTATCCTGGACGAGGCGCATACTCTACCGCTTTCAGGCAACATCGTGCAAAATAGCGTTTGGTATAAAAGCGAACGCTACAACATACCTTCAGTGAAACTCTACGAGGTAATGCGCTCGTATGTGAGGGCGAGCGCAAATATTAGTTTTGCGCTGGACATTACTCCAATAACCGATATTTACCGATCATCCACTACCGATATTAACTCAGAACATGCAATCGCAAAACCGTGTGAAACCGTTCAAAGGAGGTTTAATTGATCTTATCAAGTCGACCTGTACGATCGTTAAAATAAAATAATAATCGATAAATGTTAATGATCGAAAGTCGTTTGTTAAAACATCATAATGAATTTCGAAATGATCGTTTCGTTTAATCGATCAGTATTTTAACACAATGAATACCGTTATTTCCATTCAAGCCGTCGTTGTTACTTTATGTACAACGAAATATGATCATTAAATGCTTGCGAATATTATCAGTTGATGCATAATTATATAGTGCAATTTTCATATCGTGAGACCATCAACGAGCTACACGGCGTGTGTCGTTTACGACTCATAAGGAAGCGTATTGCTATTATCTTCAAATTATCAATTGTGTTTTCATAATTCTACTTATTGGTTTCTATTGATATACGCTAACACATAACTCTGAGTCGCATAATCCTTTCATATAATATAAAATAACAGTTTATAATGTTCCGAATAGGGATATTTAACATGGATATCGTTAGTAATCCTTTCTGTCAAGGATCATTTATTACTATATGAAATATTTATCCTCAAGAAGTTTGTTCGATCTCCGTTAAAAGATGAAATATTCTTCGATTAATTTATAATGTATATTATAATCATTGATTAATTTACGATGTATATTATGCTAATTATTTTATTAATATTATAAATATTAAAAACTCATATGCGTTTATAACGAATGCAATAACATGAACCATCCATGAAAAGTCAGCCGGTAATCAAAGTATTAAGGACAAAAGTTGAAATGGGTATAAAGAGCGATTCTAAAATGAACGATCAAATTTTAATAACTTGTACGGATGAACGGACAAGATACTTTTTATCGTCAATTAAAAATTATTGAATGAATTACGGTGATAGAATGAATACTATATAGGATAAGTGCAATTAAAATTGGTGTAATTAAAACTGCAGTCCCGTTGCGTATTCGCTTTGCTTTCATTCGACGACTACTACAACTTATATATTGCTTGGTCTAATTTCATTGGATGAATGTATGAACGTGCATGCTGCGTATTTATGTACCTAACTATATATGTGATATATATATATATAATTATATATGTGAACATAAAGGCAAGTACATACAATGTATACATACGCTCTTACAAATAACAACAGGCTTACATCGAACTGTCGTATTTAGGTAATTTTAATCATACGAATTAAATATTATTATTGTATTTAATATTTCCACCGTCGGATAATAGTGAAGTTCATTTGAAATCAATTCGAATAATGAGAAATTATCGAAAATTACGTATCGTTGAAGAGAAATCGATTGAACGCATTTGATTTTACGAACGGAGCGAAGTCATTTGCAAAAGCGTTCGATTCCAAGTCTGGAATTCGTTCTATTCGACACGGAAATCGTCGGATTGAGGAAAAGGATGGGAAGTTCTGCGAAAGATTTTTATTTTCACGAAGAAGCAGCACGGTTGGAAGCCAGTTCTTGCCCTTTAATTTCTTTAAGATTACTTTACGATCCATTTTCTGCATACTTCGATGAAATCTACGTCGAATAAACGGAGCATGTCTTTGGCATTAACCATTCATAGAATATCTGAAGTTATAGAAAGATTTGTTATCAAAGTACTACGATGCTATTTCCGATTGTAATGACTCTCTAAAAAGAGATAAAAAGATACGCATTTAAGTGAGGCTCACGGATCCACGTGTTCGTGAAAATCATAAAGGACATTATGGTAATTGACTTTTACATCAATGTTATGTAAAAAGATCACTGGGTATAGATTTTCCAAAGACAAGACGAGGAGAAGCTAGCTATTCCTATGGTAGCAAGACTCGTAAAATATAATGGCCACTTTCGATGCCGCATTTATATTCACACAAATTCGCACGTACATAGATATAAGTGTTTAATGACATTCGTTTCGACCAACATCAATGTAACGCCTGTTCGTGATATTACGGTCGATCTGTGTTCAAATATTCGTATAATAAGGGAGTTCTCTTCGAACGAATGGAGATCACCTAATTAAACGTAGGTATGTCGTTACGAAATGGAATGGTACAAGAGCCAGTCGAAATGGTTAATGTGATCGAAAGGAATATCGCATAATACTTTAATAAGATTGCGAATACCTTTGTGGAATATCCATAGAATTCCTTTGAAGAATCCTTTGAAGGCGATCATGCCATTGGAAATGTATTATTAAGGTTATTCAAATATCGAATATACAGTGTTAAGACGACGATAACAAACCACATGGCCTAAGAACTTGCCAAAGTAACATTATACAAAGTCTTGACTTACGAGAGATTTAATGCTTCGTCTAGAATCTTGTATGTTGATAACATAATGCGGTTTTATCTGAAAACTTGCTTTCTCTGCTCGTTTCATGTTTCTGGGACAAAGATTAAATGAATGGAACGAGAATAGTTGAATTTATCTCTCTCTCTCTTTCTCTTTCTCTCTTTTCTGCATGACCAATTATGAAACATTATAATAATGGTAGTTAGGAAGTTGATATATCGCGTCGTCGATGTGAAATACTTTCGCGTATTAATCAAACGGGACATTTGTTTGTCCATTCACTCTTTGAACAGTGTCGGTGCGGGTACTTCGAAATGCGAAACTAGAGGTCCGCGTTGCTCCGAATGAAATATGTACCAGACATTTTTCACCTCCTATTGATGTGTGACAGCCGTATTTAATTGATAGAATATTTTGTGTACTTACATACGTGCGAGCGAGATCAACACGTTTGCTATTTACTACATAGAAAAAGTAAAAAAGAGGAAGGGACATAGAAAGAGAGAGAGAGAGAGAGAGATAAGCAAGCACGATTCGTTAAACCATTTTAACAGAAAATTTATTAGGCGAGAGTGTAGAAATGAGGAAGCGAGAGCTTTACGAAGGTAGCTGTGTTACTCTTGTCGTGTTCTTCACCGAGTCGTAAAAAGAAACGAGTTCGTGGCAAATACACGAAACTCCTCTTACGTACATGCCTACTGTCCTGAACGATCAACGAGTACGAACATTAAGCACGAAACATTTTACGTGAAAACAGTTAGCAAGGCATTAGACCGTCGTGATTCGCTGACAGAGCAGGTGACGAATTGCACTACTGGGATAGATTACGTTCGTCGCTGCACACCAAGCCACGTCGGCGCATTTACTCGTTGTTTCTACAAGTATGCGCGCGCGCGCAACCATGTGTTGTGTACACATAATACCAATGTATATACATACGTACATAGAAAGCACGAACACGCGTGAATTCGTGCAGAACTAAACGCATCGCAAAAGAGATTCGTATTACTTAACGAAATGATAATACACGTTACGTTGAAAATCATGTTCGATTTTTATTCTTATTGTCAGTAGATAAAAATCATTTCGAATGTATTCTTTCCGAAAGGTATTATCGATAATCGTTATGTAATTAAAGTCGTTACGATCTCTTTTTAACGATGTTCACAGCACTCCTTTGACTCCTTTACATTGTCGACGTTAAAAACGATAATTATCCATCCTCGTGCTGATAGAAAGAATGACAGCTTAATGAGTATTTATCGTTGCTATATCAGAGATAGAAATACGTTTCGCTAGCAGAAAATTCGTCGACAATTTACGATGGTCATTCGTTTAAACTGTGAGAAGTATGATCGTATATTTTTCACGGTCGAACGAAGAGCTGGAGGGGATAACGATTTTTCATATTTGGATATGTACGTCGTTTGAAATCGTCATACATGATGATGCGTAATAAAATACGAGAAAAAAGTGCTGTATAGAAGCGAACATAATCTGGATCTTTCTCGGTTATTTATTTATTTATTTATTTATTTTCTCTTCTTTTTTTTCAACAGTTCCAGCGCGAACTAACGAAGCGTCACTAAAAGTCTGAAATTACAGCACTTTGCGCTCCGCTGCTTAACTTCTCAGGCTTGATCTTATTTGCAAAAACGTAAACCCTTCTCTCTCTCTCTCTCTCTCTCTTTCTCCTTTCTCTCTCTCTTTCTCTCTCTCTCTCTCCCTCTCTCTCTCTCTCTCATACCTTCTCGGGGTGCAACGTCGTTCCAGAGGAAAAGGAAGGGTCGTAAATTAACTGCACGCCCGGATAAAGCCGAAAGACCGCTTTACTTTCCATCTCTGATGAGCGTTTCAGCCGTAATATGAAGCAACGTGTCGTACTCTCTCTCTCTCTTTCTCTTCCTCTCCTCTTATTCCGTGTCGTGCGTAATTTCTCGCTACTATGAGAGATAGTTGTAAAAACTCGCAGCTAGAAACCTTCATTTTCTATCTATCTTTTTCTTCTCCTGTCTCTCTTATTCCCCTTTCTATTTTCTTACGCTTTTGAACAAGATGTACCAATATATTTCTCTTTCCGCTAACGCTGCTGACTCTCACGAAAAGCGAATATTGCCTTCGTGTAATGTCACGCCTGCTAGACGGGAAATTTGCTTCCACGTCGGACCTCGGTGTCAAGGTTTTACTTACAATAACTCGATCACCGCCATGACGGTTCACTGGAAAAGCGAATTGGGTCACTGGCTGGCCCGAAGCTTTGCGAACTTCGCAGTAAGCTGTTCCGTCGTCCTCCTCGTGTCACGATTTACGTACGACTTAAAGCATACGACTCTTTTCAAAGCGGACATAACGTCGACAACGACGCCGACGACGACGACGACGACGACGACGACGACGAGGACGACGACGGAGTTAGAAAAATGGGTTGCGAAAATCTGTGTCAAATTTTTCCGCAGTCCTAGACTTTTCTACTCTTGTACGTTCGTTCGTTCGACTAAGAGTTAGCGATGTTTGTTCTACTTAGGAAAACGAGATCGCGAGATCAAGAGAAAGGAGGAGAAGAAGGGGACGGTCGGGAGGGGGAAAGGGGAATAAAAGAGAAGTAAAGAAAAAAAGGAAGAAAATAAAAAACTTAATTAGAACGTACGTAGAAGTATGTATACATGTAAGTACATTATCGAGAATGATATTGACGAGCTTTCGGACACGACAGTCCTCGATTTTCGAAACAATAAGCAATTATCGATAGGCGTGGCATCGACTTCCACACGAATTTGTCATCCGATCGTAAAACTTTTAATTGCAGTACAGCTTACTAAACTAGACGGGTGAACCCACAAATCCGAACTTTCGAACGAGGAAGCTTCCTGGCGTGTGGCCAGTAACGTTCCTCGCTTCACGCTTCGAAAGGTTATATTTTATTCCACGGGGCAGGTGTTTTCCTTCGTTTTATTCACGTAGATACATAGCAAGAGTTGTCGATGTTTTCGTTTCCTTTCCTTTGACTTTTCGCATCAAGCGGAAGCTTTGAAGAAAAGAAAATGAGAAAGCCTCGAGAGGAGTACGTCTCCAACATCTCCGAGGGATTTTAAAACCGTGTTTCCGCATCTCTGAGATACCGAGGAATCCGACGTAAAATATTTAATTGGTACTTTTGAACTTGCGCAACCAAATCGGAATCGTATGATTCGTGGATTCGTAGGTTACGTACTGATATTGTGTCGTGCGATGATGAAATAGGTCAGCCATGCTGGCTGCTCTTGCCTGCAAGATTTAACAAAGACCAACTTCTATACATTGCCAATATGATTTCTGTCTTTCTATTAGTTTTACGCGGTCCCTTGCAAAGCCTTCTCGTTACTCTATCATTCACAGTCTATTTTCTTTTTTATCGAACGATCAAACGTATCGTACGCAATTGCGGTCGATGCTCTTAAAGAGAAAGAGAGAGAGAGAGAAGGGGGAGAGAGGGAGAAAAAAGAAACGAAAAGAAAAGAAAAGAAAAGAAAAGAAAAGAAAAGGAAGAAGAAAGAAGAAAACTTGTTCCTTTTCTATATCTTTTTTCTTTCTTTCCGTTTTACACTTATCGTTTTCATTAAGATTAACGATCGATCCAGAAAGAACGTCGAAGTTCTTAAACGATAAAAGAAGCACGACACGGAAAGTTTCGTCGCCTCGATTTTCATGTATCCGAGAGAAGAAACTTTCGTTGACTAGCTTCATATCCTGTGCTCATCGAAGTTGAACGAAGCTTACGGAATAACGGAGACTGCTGAGAAGAGCCCACTTCGAAAGTTGATCAACGTACGTTGCAGTTGTGTCTGTGGTAAACGGGATTAGCGAGCTCGAAGTTAAAGATAATTTATAGTCGAAAACAGAATAGATAGGGTATCCGAAGAGTACGTTAACGATTCGACCGATCTTTTAATGTTTTTCCTTTCGAAGATTCGAAGGGCAAATTTATAAGGTTCATTGAGTGAAAAAAAAAATAATTATATCTGGGTGAGAAGTAATCGGTAGGTTTAATGGGTTCGTTCTCCATTTCTCTTTCTTTTTCCCTCTTTCTGTGAAATTTTCGGACCACTTATCTCAAGTTCCTGATAGATTGATAATTGATGTCGAAACGCGTTGTCGGTAAGGAAAGTGGGCCGCGTCGAGACGGATGAAATAATTTAGGTTAGCGCGGAACTTTTCTCCTCGGACGGAGACAGATATAAAATTCAACCGTAAGATTAATCCGTTAAAAGCATCAAGGAGACGAAGAGGGAAGGGGGTGGTAAGCGTTCGAGAAGGAGAAACAGCAGCAGCAGTAGAGAAGCAGCGTGCTGAAGGATAGTTGGAAGAGAATGTCAGGGACGAAAAGGGGATAGTCTGTACTTGCGGTACGAGCCTTTCGGCTTGGTGCCAGGAAATGCGCGCCGAAGCGTTAGTTGTTCCCAAAAACTCTTTCCCTTTTCTCTCTCCTCTTCTATTTATCGAGCATCGCTACCTGTCTTCCTTTCCCTCCCGGCGTAAACCTCTAAACTTTTGATTCGGCTTCCACTCTCTCGACTTTCTACGCGCTTCGATTTTCCAGGAAGCTCTTCTTGCTCCTCCTCTTCGAATCCTTGTGCCACTTTTGAAAATGCAACCCCTGCATCCGTCTCTATTTCTATCTCTATCTCTATCTGACTTTTGCTCTCTTTCCTTTTAACGAGATCCACCGTTTCTTCTTTTTTTTTCTTTTTTTTTATTTCTCTCTCTCTCTCTCTCTTTCTCTCTTTTTCCTGTCTTTACGTTCGTCAAAGAGAAAACTTCATTATCTTTTCCAGGGATACTTTGTACTTCCGAGTTTAATAATTCACGTCGTTAAAAATTTCGTTCGAAATGGAATTGCGAATTTCGTCCCCGTTGTCTCACTCATTCAGCCTTTCCATGAACTTTTCTGCGTGATTTACATTTATGAGGTATTAGATTCTTTCTTAGAATTTAGACAGATTCCTTTTTTAAATCCATACCTCGTATGACACGTTTCTTTTCAGTAATTCATTCGAAAGCTATCGAATCGAAAGAAAGTAGATAATCTTCTTCGAAAAGGATTTATCTTGGACGAGCGTGAATGTACGTGCCATTGCTTCTCGAGTCTCCTTGACCACCTTTTTCATAAATTAATGATAAAGCGAGTCGACTAAAACCTCCCATTCTTGAAGCTTAAGTTTTCCGCATTCACGACTCTGTGCATCCCTTTAAATTTCTGAGGCTCGCACTGACGTACATCGATATTGCATTAAACTAAATGCTCTTTCTGTTAAATATTTGCAAACTTTCCAAATATTTCTGCAAAGCCACGAAATAAAATAATGAATTAATATTTGAATATTTCATTCTAAATGCATAGGTATTTTATAACGCGGAGGATAAATAAATTTGACAAAAAAATTTCGCCATATTAAAAATTGAATAATCCATTCGGTCGTAAAAACTCGTTCGTTCCTCTTTCTTTTTTTTTTCCTCGGCATAGAGCCATTGTTCATTCAGGAGTTATTATCAATCTCGTGCTTGATTCGTTAATCTTATCCTATCTTATACGATGGATAGCTCCTGTGGAAAGATTTATATTTCCCCAGTACATTTAGCCGTCGATCGAGATCGTGTGCTATCGATAACCGTGTCTCGAATTCATTAAATTCAATAACGAAAAGAAAATGAGAAGTTCATACTGGGTGGTCTGTAAAATTGATTTTCTACGACCTCCAAGTGTTCGCTAAAGTGGAGGCATCGGGTTAGCAAGAAACGAATTTATTCGTTCGAACGAGAAATTGAGAAAGAGAGAAAGAGAGAGAGAGAGAGAGAGAGAGAAAGAGAGAGAGAGAGAGAGAGAGAGAGAGAAAGAGAAATAAGAAGGAAAGTTTAAACTTCGTGGTAAAGACTGACTATCTATCAACATTGATCATCACCGTGATAATTACTTTCGTTATGCAAATCGTCTGTAATTTGCTCGCTAACGACCGCGAATCGAGTCACGAAAGGTGCCAAGTAATTTTACGACGATATTGCTCTTACTATACCGATGTTACAAATTTCTCCATCTATCTCTTTTCTTTACGTAATTACAAATGTCTTGGTTATATCCTCATTGGGAATAGTTTTAACACGTTACGATCCTTTTATGTTCCTAATGATTCTCGTGTCACCAAGGATTTACAAAATGTATTATGTATAAAAGTTTAGACACGTACTTTAATAGTTCTATTTCGTACGAATGTAGTTCAATCTCACATTCCATCTTTCTCTCTCTCTCTCTCTCTCACTCTCTCTCTGTTTGTCTCTCTCTTTTTCACTCATGTCACCGAGTAATGCAGCATTCGCCTACGGCTTTTGTTCTCACCGTAAATTCGCAAGGGTAGACGCTTCAACGCACAACGCAAACACATTATATGGCATATGTATGTACGTATATATATGCAGAATCCTTCGTTTGGATTTTAAATTCGCGACCTAGAATAATGATGAGATACGGTGATGCATTGAACGAACGGGAAGAAGAAGAATAAGAAAAAGAAAGAGAAACGAAAAGAACAAACTCTCTAAGAATTTGCGAGTGCCAAAGTACGAGAGAAAGAATGAAAAAGAGAGAAAGATAGAGAGACAGAGAGATGGAGAGAGAGAAAGGGAAATAGAGAAAAAGGAGAGATCTTGCTGTTTTTTACGTTCGTTTTGTTGCCCTGCTAATGAAAAAAAAAAAAAGAAAAAATCTAATAAACGAATTCACTAAGGTACTGAAATGAGAGGACCCAAAAGAAAAGAGCTGACTGTATTAAGGTTATTACGAACAGACAAAAACAGTGGACGATTATGTTTAAGATGATAATTAGCGAAACGCTACTACATTCTGTTGTCATAAAAATATTAACAGCGAAAATGAGGAACAAGGAGGATTCGTCAGAGACTCTGGTGAGGACTGTGGGACTATGTTTGTATAGATGAAAAAGTTCGTTGAAGAAGTTATACACGATGAAAGTAATGAATCCCATAGAAGGTGGATCAATCTCACCTAGTAACGTCGAGAATTGAGAACACGGCTTTGAGTAACCGCTTTTATTACTATCCTGGATAAAGTGTGGATCATATGAGACAAGTTTCAAGGGTCAAAATGCCGACGAAGAGTTGTGGCTCAGCATTATTACCTACACGATGAAAAATGATGTTACATTTCACGAGATGCGTTATATCGGTGTAAAAATAATAAAAATCCTCGGTTAAATTAAAACTCTTCTTTTAATTCGTCAGATCCTTATTATGTTCCGGAATTAAAAGAATTCATATTACAATAGCGTACTGACACGCAGTGTAATTTCGTCGTATTCGTTCGTAGCGTAGTATCTGGTATTTTAAGTAATATCGTTTGTGAATCTAGTTTTCGAAAAGTGAATTTAGTTTTCGAAAACAATTGTCGATGTACTGCGACGTAATTAATAACTTCGACAAAGCAATGAGTGAAACGGACGATAAACTATAACGAGCGTTATGGTGTTGACCTAATTAAAATGAAATCCCACATCTATGAGTAACTCAAATACAGGTATGTACGTCCGAGTCTGTGTATGGGTTTAAAAGAGGAAGCAAGGGAGAGAGAAACGAGTAGTCGCCATCTAGTTTCGACTTTCGCGAATTGTTCTCGGGCTCGTAAATAAGGTATAATGACTTCCTGACTTGTAAGAGCTCGAACTCGTTTGATAATAAACCAAGTTCTAAAGGAAATGACTTTTGAGAGTGATGTAACAACGTAGAAAATAGGATATCGACCGGGGGAAAATTATCTTGGCGAGTTCTTGTTCAATAGAGAGTACTTATCTCTTGAAAGAATCCACTTTATTCTTACGAAAGTTGTATAAGTAGTATTTGAGATAATTTTCGATGTTTCCTCAGACTGCGAGCGTAAAATGAACTCTTATGAACTTATTAAGGTTTCACGAAAGTGGTACCACCGATGAGTTGGGGAACGCGTCGTTGATAAGTCGAAAATGACATCGAGCTTTGCGAGTGGGTTGGTAATTAAGAGTATGACGTTCCTAAGGGAGAAGCAGGCTTCTCGGCTAATCTACGAATTCGACGTAGTTAGAGAGTCACGAAACGTATGACGAGTATTATCCGTACTATCTTCTACCCAAAGGTATCAAACCTGATGAGAACTTCATGAGAGGGAGAAATTGCGAGCTTGAAAGTTCTTGTCTTCGATTAAGCTTGTATAACCACATTCCAGTGCTACTTATCCTTTCCGATTAATTAGAACAGACGTTTAATATGTTACACAACGAGCTAACCGTCGGATTATGTAAGAAACGCAAACATTTTAGAGGATGTCACGATGAACGCATATCTTTGTCTCTTCCATCGAAAGAGGCTTTACATGAATATGAAATAAAGTTTAAACATTGACACACTCGACTAAGTTTTCTACAGGCACGAAACGAGCGTGTGTATATAGACGTATACGTGTAGCAATATGTATATATATGTGTGTGTGTGTATATATATAAGATAATGCCTACGTATAAATTTCCTAGCTCGTGTGGGCCGATAACTGCAAAGAAAACGACTTTACCTTCTCCACGTTGACGTTAGAGAACGTTAGATAGGTAAAGGGTCGGAGGCGATAGAAGGTGAGGAGTTCAAGAGATATGTCGGGTACGTGCTGTAAAAAGAAGGAATAAAGTCGAGACGTTTATTTTAACTTTCGATACGCGTCTATCCTCTTCGATTTGAGAATCATTGACTCGTAAGCGACAAGACAATTTTTAACGGGGATGGCGGGGTGTGGGTGGAGATAAAGATGGGGGAAGTAGAAGGAAAGGAAAAAGAGATCATATTTGCATAACATGAAGTTTAATTTAGGGGAAAATTTCGTCGACGAGCCAAGATCGAACATTTTTCGTTTCGGTATCGACGTGAAGGTGATGTCTCGTATGTGTGTTACAAAACGCACGTACAGTTCCCATGAGTTTAAGCTTATTTGCTCTTTCAGAGACACGACCCAGTTCCCTCATTCACTTCCGTTCGCTCGCATGTATCGCAAACCTGTCTTCTTCGTCTATTTATTTCTAGCTGACAAAGAGTTTGAACGTGCAAACGCGTTGTCTCTCTTGGGATCATATTTACAAATTTAGGAAAGGCATTTGGAATCACAACGACTTATACGTACGATGAAACGAATACGAAAGACTCTTGTTACGATTTTACGTCTGACAGAAGTATCTAAGAGAACCGTCAGCTGTATCGTTTGTTTGTTTGCACGTGAGATATTCAACTAAAGTGTCGAGTACTAACCTCGACGAATAAGAAAAAGAAAAAGAGATAGATCGGAACGACGGCAAAGAAAAGATGCATATTCTTATAAAATTTTAACGTGGTCATTATAAGTTCTATATCGATTTACTCGGAGGTAATATACCGAAGCAAAATCAATGCTCGTTATATATTTACTTTACCTCAAAAGGGATTAGAGCATTAAAGCCAAAGACTTTTTCTTTCTCCCTTCTTGCCCAACCGATTCTATAGTTTTAAGTTTACTCCTTTCGTACAAAGGAACTCGCGAAACGATAAACTAGAGCTATCTGGATTTCATGGGTAATAGAAGTGCTGGCAAACGTGAAAGTACTTCGTACTTCGCGTAGAGATCGATAAGAGTTATGGCGCTATCGACTGTTCTCTTTCGTTTCTCCTACTATCCCCACTTTTCTGGCTATTTCTTTCTCTCTCTCTTTCTCTCTCTTTGTCTTTTTTGTTTGCTAGCAGAACACTCGACAACCGTTCTATCCACGTCCACCGCGAACATTTCTACTGCACACTTATTGTCCTTTTACGAGTGTACTCTCTTCGAATTCTCTAAAAAAGCAAAGCATTCTCACAAATCGATTTCATTGGAGAGGAACGTTCTCGATGCTCGATGAATACCAGCGATATTTTAGTTGTGGAACAAGTGTCACGTAAACATTCCGGTAACATTAGGAAAATAACAATATCTCGGACGAACACGTCAAACGTATCTGCTCGTAAGCGATTCCTTTGATATCGATTTATAGATAGATTTATTCGTTCGAAGCAGTGTGTAATAAAAATTTGTTACGGAGGTGTTCCCTTCAGAATCGAATTTTAAATCGTTAAAAGATCTATTTACTTCCTGTCTCTTCTACGTGTTGAATCTTACGACGAAATTTTTCCACGTCCTTGAACTTTCCTTTATAAGGAAGATTCACTCATCTATCGATCGAGTATTACATCAATGCACCGTTAATCCTCTTATATGGTCAGCTTCATGGCTATGCATCGATAGAATTCATCCTAAGTGAAGCTACTTGATTTCGTGCTTTCTCACGTATCTCACGCACGAGATGAGAAATATTTCCTCTGGACAATTCGAATTCGCTCGATTTTATCGAACAACTCGACGATTTTGATCCTATCATTTGCCGGTGATTTCATGATTTGATTTAACTCTAGTCTTCACATACAAAAGCGCCGAATAGGAAAAGAATTCTAACAATCGTGACTCATCAAAGGATTTCCACTAAATTCAGTGTCCCAGTTTCCTATACGATTTCCATTCGATCGGATGAGCGTTCGACCGGCAAAAGATTCTGACGAACGGCTCTAAATATATCTATCTATTATTTCCTCTAATCTCTGACCCATCGAGAACGAAAAGTTTAACAGAATGGAATATAAAAAAAAAGGATAAAAGAGAAACAGACAACGAAAGAGAGAGAGAGAGAGAGAGAGAGAGAGAGAGAAGTCAATGATATTTGATTTTTCAATCGAAAAGTCGTGGCTCTCTGATTGCTGAATCACTAGCGACAGTGATACAAGGTCGATGACAGGTCAAGCTTAGAGATAGATCAGTGAATTGAATCACCTTTATCGGAGTAAGCACGGATACGGCTTACGGCGCGCTAGATTGGATATCTCTCTTCCAAACGCGATTCGATCGTATATGGCTATATATGGGCGCGAAGAGCTACACGACTGCTCTCATTGTCGTGCCACATTTCCACGTCGTTGTCGCGAATCAGCTTTCGGCTTAGTTGCTTCCGATGAGATACGAATATTCTCGTGCAATTGGTCGATTCATAAGAGTGAGTTAGGGAAAGTGATAAACAGATCATTGCAATATCATCGACGAGAATTCTCGAAATCTCTCGTTTCTTTCTCTTTTCCTCTCTCTCTTCTTATGTTATTTCTATCTCATTTTTTCTCGTCTCTCATCGAGAAAGCATGCCGACTTCCGCGGTTAGAAAGAGTGAAGCTTCGATACGCGCAAATGAACGCATTGTGCTTTCGACTTGGCTGAAAGGAAAACGCCGAGATTGTATGTCCTCTTTCCAAGGAGCGACAAGAAGAGAGAGGGAGAGAGAGGAAGAGAGCATGCCACTCCAACCATCCGTCGCATTTTTTGGATATCTTGCCAAAGAACGTTCATTCTCGATTCATCGGAGCTTTTCATTGCACTCACGTGCGCCGTCTTGTTCCTCTTTCACATCCTACAGGAACATTTTTTTTCGCTTACTTGAAAGAAGCAGCGCCAAGAGGATGCAAGAAGATCTGAAGAAAATTTCAAGACTTTCTCTCTCTCTCTCTCTCTCTTCTATCCTTTTCCTCTCCATTCCTCCATTCGTTTTTTCCCCCCATAGAAAAAGAGGAAACGGATCGTGATAGGTATGACGACGAACGAATGCAATGTTATTAGGCGATCGATCGTACGGCGATGCGAGTAAATCCAAACGTGCCTAGAATATGCGCGTTCGTGGTGCTTATCACGCGCGAGTGAAGCTTTCCAAAACAGGCACGATTCGTATTATTTGCGAGTAACGGTGCGGCCAAATGCACGCATTGTTTTTAAATCGGGAATATCATAGGATAGGAATATGTTAGGTAGGTAGGTAGGTAGATAGATAGGTAGATAGATAGATAGGTATGTAGGTAGACAGACAGATAGGTAGAGAAGTACGAGTTCGAAGAGGGACTTCGAGTTCACAACCGCAAATTAAATCCTTTAGAAAAGCGTCAAATTCGATAGAACGAAATTTATCGGGCATGACCTTGCCATGAAATCCGATAGGGTATAAGTATTTAAAGGGTTAAGTATGTATTTCCGGTATTTGCTCAACTATTTATTCTTCTTGGTTCTATTCTTTTTTTTTTCATTTTTGTTTTTGCTTCTGACAGATCGCGAACATTGAAATAATTCAGAGACCGTTCGTAAGGTATCGCAGATACCTTTCCATATCTTTTTCTTTTTCTTTTTTACAATATCCCGGCGTTATTGTTACTCTTATACGTTGTTCCTCGCAATCGGAAGCCAACGGAGAAAGGGATGTGTCAGCTCGTAAGGAAAGACAAAAGGATCGGTGGAGGATGGCGCGAGCATCGGTTCGAAGCCGACCATAGAAATCTGACGACTCTCTATCGAAGAAAAGAGAGAACGAAGAGAGAAAGAGAGAAAGAGAGAGAAAGAAAAAGAGAAAGAGAGAGAGAGAGAGAGAGAGAGAGAGGACGATTTTTCTACCCTTCCTTCTATATCTTTCTCTATCTTTCCCTCTTTTACGCTTTACCTATCCCGTCGTTCTCAGACTTTTTCTCTCGTCCTAGGACGAGCTTGCACACGAAAGAAAGAATAAAGAGAGAAATAAAAAGAAAGAGAGAGAGAGAGAGGGAGAGAGAGAGAGAGAGAGAGATTCTCGAAACGAGATATCGCCTGAAGCTGCTACGTTGCAGTTAAATGGAGAGGGACAGATTATCATGAGAAAAAAGACTGTCTTTGCTCGATGATAGCTGAGTAGGAGTTGCTAACGCATAGAGCGTTCGATGACCGGCAAAAGAGAAAGAGAGAGAGAGAGAGAGAGAGAGAGAAAAGTGACTATTCCGAAAACCGTAGTAACACGCGGTTTGAGATAAACGTGAGATAATGTAGAAAGTTGTAAGCCTGAGGCTAGCTGGATATCCGTTGGATAGTGCCTACTAACAGCGAAAGAGGATAGTCTAGGCGTGGCTAGGAGTACGTTCGCTACAATACCACGTATCGCGAACAAATCCTTCGCCCTGGAGGCATCCAACGTCGCGGTATAAAAATCCAATCTCACAGCAGTCCAAGAAGATGGAGGAAATTTAAAGAGAAGAATATTCTCTCTCTCTTTCTTTCTTTCTCTGTCTTTTCTTTCTTTCACGACAGAGACAAGGACAAGGGATGGATTTGGCAGATGTTTTCTCGCGTGTGGCATTGCCACTGACACGGAATCGGTTCAAGCAGGACATGCGTGTAATTCGAAAGAAAGGGAGAGAAAAAAAAAAGAGAGGGAGAGAGATGCTAAGTTAGGAATATCAAGAATCTTAACTTGAAATCTCGAATAAGATGTCAGTTTGACGAAGATCAACGACGTTTTCTTTTTTTTTTCTTTTTTTCATTGTCGAAAGTAAGCAGTAAAATCTGTGTGCTCTGTCTATTTCTACTTTACTTCTTCGAATACTACGATATGAGAGAGAGATCTCTCTTTCTCTATCACTCGCAAACGTTTTTCCTTTATCTATCCGCTCCTCTATCTCGCCATTCTCTGTTCGTTCGGAGCTCGAGATATGCGCCTGCAGACAGTATACGAGAGTTGGCTAGCATCCAAGCAACTCCTACCGATTGGCTCTACCGGCTTGGCCGTACTGCAGTTCGAGCTTCTCTGGAATGTTGGCCCGCATCCCTCCGACACCGACATCGAACCTATCCTCCTCGTCTCTTTGCATCGCGCTCCCCGTCTTCCATCAGCGATTAATTGCTCTCGTATAAATTCGTAGAATCGTCGGCATGGCCTCTACCAAGCTCACGACTTATTGAGATAGTTTACGGAACACAGGAGCTTCGATTTCGAAACAATCGAATCATATCATATTAGTTTCTTCTATAAGTTAATTAGTTAATTGGTTGGATCCGTGACAAATAAAAAATTATTGATGGTAGATACGATGCACAAATATTGGTCATCTATTTTTTGCAAACTTCGTTCGATTATAATAGGTGCATTTTACTGACTTTGTTTATTTCCCCAATTATTGATTAATTATTATATCCAATGTTCAAGAACATCCTGTGTTTATTCGACATCTTGGATTTTCACCTAGATTCGCGTTTAAAAGGAAAAATAAGAAAGATTTGCGACAAGAAGAAGAAGAAGTGAGATAACGATAGTGAATCAGCTGTTCCGGCGAAGATTGAACCACGTTAAACAGGTCGCGGCACGGGTAATGGGATTGTCGCCATTCTTTGAGAGATCGTTCGGTGTAATGAAGTGGCTGATGAAAAGATCGTAGGAGAGAAGGTTTGCCCTCCTTGTGGAATTGTCGGTTAATGAGACTGCAACGGTGACAGGTATGCTTTTCAACGAGTCGTCTGTCTGGTCGTGCGACAAGCTCGTCTACGATGACGCATCGTTAACAGAAGACAAATCGTTACTTAATGACGTTCTCCATACTTTATGTGTGGACGTTGTGGACATCTCGTCGAGAGATCGTTTAAACTTGAGATTATTTCAGACGCGGATAATTCCATACATTATCCTCGAGATCTTCTACGATGGAAATAACAAATAAAAATAAGAAATATTCGAAAGAAGGAAAGGTCTTTCTCTCTTGTGAATTTTCTTTCATATTCTTCGTGTATTTTTAGAATACGTAAGAAACTCCTTGAAAATTAGTATTCATGGTAAGGTAAGTAAGTAGTTTTCGTTATCAATCAGAGGACTCCTTCAGCTTACGAGGATAGGAATTGAAAAAAGATTGGTTCAAGAATACTGAGAGGATTTTAATGAAACCTTAATGGAAATACTGGTGGCGCCTGTAAAGTGGGTCGTTATGGGTGCGATGCAAGTTGTCAAAGTGTAACTACGGTTTCTACAACTAGGTAATCGACCGAATGACGAAAGCCACGTGCAAACAGAGAAGGCGCGTTTGTTAATAGACCCTGCATTCAAGAGTACTCGGTATTTGTCAACCAGCATTTCCTCGAGATCCTTAGGATTTCGAGACTGTTCGAACTAACCACCCTACTCGTCGCAAATATAAAGCAAAGGCACAATATTAAAACGCTTTGTCGATGAATTAATATCGTTATTGTGCTAACTACTTCGGGATACGCGAAGTGTAACAAATAGAAAAGAAGAAAAGATTACAGAACTCTGAAAAGCTTACAATATTTTTAATTTAAGTTTAAGTAAAACTCGTAAAAGATCTATCATTGTTTGATCTCTGTTGATTAAACATCTTTTTAATTTAATAACTACGTGTTTCTTAAGTTTTGTACAATTTTTTTAACAACTTATACATACATATATATATATATATATAACACTTAATCTGACTAACTTGTTTCGTTGAACATTCAAAACGTGTCGTCGAAGCAAAAATTAAAAAAAAGAAAAAAAGAAAAAGGAAAAGGGGAAATTAAATTTCTCGTCTTATCTCGCGAGAGGAAAATGAAGAAAAAAAAAAAAGAAAGTTTGAGGAAGGAAGAAGAAAGTAGCGCGATAATTTCTCCGCTCGTCAAAATATCGTTTATAACGCTAAAAGATGTTTGAAGATTGGTCTAAGGTCCAAGGTAAAGTTTTACGTTTATTTACTCGAGATGGTAGAACGGCGTAGGGTCTTTCCCATATAAAACTCTAGTCTCTTTTGAAATCACCGCACGAGTTTACGAAGGACTTTCCCTAAGTCCTCCCGCGCGTGCACGTTCGGACGAGGAATTCCGCATTGCGGACTATCGAGACCGAATTCGCACATCGGCCATATACTGGGTGATGCACCCACTAGGATCACTCCCCTCCCTTTTCTCCCCTCTCCCTTTCTTTTACCCTCTAGTTGTGATTAATTTTTTGCATTGTATACTTTTAAAAGAATTTTATCAAACAATGCGTTCATACATACGTGTTGCAGCTTTTACGGGCGGAAATGGACTTATAAATACATACATATTTATATATATATATATAAATACATAATATATATATATATATATATATATATATATATATATATGTGAAGGTAAGGGAAAGAAAACGCGAGATAAACTTATCGTTCGATTTTCCTCTCTGGAGCAATAGAGAATATTTTCTCGAGATCTCTACGGATAAAAATTTCAACTCGGAGTCGACGAATTTTTCTCGGGCACGTATTTTGCGGGATCGGCAAAACAACTCGTTTCAAAATTTGTACCATCTATATTTTTACGAAGTTGCCGAAGAAACAGAAAGAGTCTGACCATTTCGTTGAACTCCATCGAGGTCGGTGAAGAAAAACGATCGGCTCTTCGAAGAATGAGAGAAACGTATGGTCCAACAAAAGATAATCGTAAAAGATGTTGGAGGATGTTGTAGAACGGAGTCCTTCGGGACACTCGAAGGACTTACCACAATCTTTGTCCATGACACGAAGAACCAACGCAACTACTCATCGTCTTTGTTCTATATTTTATCCTTGTTATTTGTCAGATGTCCTTTTCTGTGCTCGGAGTATAACGGATATCTTATACCTCGTATCGTCTATATCGAAGAAGAAATTTGATCTATGGACATTGTGCAACGAGATGGAGAAAGGAAAGTAGTAGCACAGTGGAAACTGGAGAAAGAAAAGAGTAGAGAGAGAGAGAGAGAGAGAGAGAAACAGAGTAGAGAAGCATACAAAGAGATAGAAGAGAAGAAAACTCGCTCTCTTACCAGCATCAGCTGGTTCTGCAAATAGTACATTTTACGACTTAACGAGGGCCGAGCCCGTATAATCTTTTTTCCTTCTAATTTTCTCATCTTCCTTTTTTTCACTTTCTTATTTTACTTTCGTTTGACTTTTTCGGAAGACTCTCGGCTATAAGAAAAGCACACAATCTAAATCGTATCAGAGAACTCGGCGGCCTTTAATTAATATCATCCTTGCTCGATTTCTCGAGAAAAAGAATTGAGGAGAATGTCGACGTTTTTATCATCCTTTCTTGTTCAACAAGATTTGATCTCGATCGATTCATTAATCAAACTTGTTATAAATCACACTAAAGTCCGAGAAGATTATCAATTTGTTATTCGTCTTGAATCAATTAGATTTCGAAGGAAAAAGACAAGAAAAAAGAAAAAAAAAAAAGGGAAAAGAATGAAAAAGAAAAAGAGAACGAACGTGTTCGATTTATTCTGGACGACTAACAAACTAGTCTGCCGAATGAAATCTTCCTTGCATATTTTTTGAGAATTCCATTTGAAATATTTCAAGAATAAAAAGAATATCGTAAAAAGAAAAAAAAAAAGAAAAAATAGTAGACCACTTAGAAGGGATTTGCTGAACGGAAAAATTCGGAGGACGTAGTCGAACTGTCACGACAACATGACGACCATCAGACTAGGTTGGAAAGTTTGCGAGAGCTCAGGTGGCCAACTTTAATTCAATTTATCGGTGAAAATACCAACGACGAAGTTTCATGGTAAATTTGTCCTCATATTGCTCGTGCTCTCTTCTCTCTCTCTCTCTCTCTCTCTGTTTAACTCTTTTTCTCTCTATCTTATTTTTTTTCCTGTTGCAGCTTTTACTCGGCTTTATACATTGACTCTATGAAAAACAAGTACAATAAGCGAATTGACGCCACCGAAGAGATATTATATTCATAGCCGATTAATACTTCGGTCGGAGAAGTTTCTTGATAAGGGCATATCATCTCGCAATCGATGCCATCCCTTCTTCTTCGTTTACCCTTCAAAAAGGGTAATTCGTGTAATGTTCTGAGAAAAGAAAAATGATTGGAGGGAGGAAAAAAGAAAAAGAAAGTTCTTCGTTCTGTTAAAGTACGTCTCGTTTGCTCGAAGAATACGATTCTTGGTAAAGCTTTGCCATTCTCTCAGACGAGAAGGAAAGTAGTGATCGATAAGAAAAATCGCTGACTCGTACTACTGCGATGCGATTGGAATTAAAAACGGGAGAAGTAAATCGCACTATATCTTATCTTCTTCGTGCTTCATAAATCAAGCTTCGTTTCTAGTTTTTTTCTTTTCTTCTGTTTTCTCTTGCTACTGAATAAAATATATATATTGAATATATAATAAATATATAATATATATATATGTATTTAAAGATATATGTATATGTATATTAATCTAAATATATGTATGTATGTATGTGTATATATATATATATATTTAAAGAAAAGATATACCACGAGTAAGATAAGCAATCCACTTCGATTCGATTAAAAGGTAAGCGCATCCCTAAAATTAATCTTTGTATTATGTCCAAGAGTGCTGGTTGCCGTATTTGGAACGGGAAATTGCAACGGAATCGGTTAGAAAGGCTTACTATTTTGAACATGGCCCTCGAAGTGGAAGATGAAAAGCTTGAAGGAAGATGCGGTCGGCGCTTGTGCAGCAACCAAAACGTTACACGAAGAGAACCTGGGAGAAGCGTGGGTAGATATCGCCAAGGAAACGAAGGAGAGAGAGAAAGAGAGAGAAAGAGAGAGAGAGAGAGAGAGAGGCAGAGAGGAGGCAAGAGATGTGGAGCGTGGTAAACTAGAAGGGTCAGGTGACACGAGTGAGCCCGGATGGAAGTAGATAGAGAAACGGGAAAAAAGAGAAAGAGGGACTGACTACTGAGAAAAGATATCTCTTTTTTACGATTCCCTTATCCGAAGAGGCCGCGTTTATTTTGTTACGAAGTGGATAACTTTCCTCCACGGGTCGCTTTCTGAATTTATTACACCTTCTCTTTTTCGACGTATCACGACCCTTAACGCTACTTTGTCTCTTCTTTTCTCACTCCTTTCTCTTGTCAACTATAAAACAGTCTATTGTTCTCGATCTTGGCAATATCGAATTCTTTTTTCTTTTTTTTATTTTTTCAGAAAGAAACTAATCATTTTATGTAATATATATGTACGTTGACTCATCTATGATTCATCGTAACGACGCTAGAATTATATGGTATATCGTCGATAGATAGATCTATGGATATTTTTGAATACGCAGTGAGAGTGTATTCAAAAGTTTTAATGTAACTCAGTTGTAAAGAAAATTGAATACATTATCCAGACGAGATAAAATAGAATACATATTAATCGTTTGAAGACGAATCGCACCGTAGACGGTCCATGAGATAAAATGAATGGGAAGATCTCTTCTTCTTACTTGGTACATTTTATCATTCACCTTCTACAATCGCATCTGTTTGAGAACGACTGCAGCTCTCACAGACGGATAAACAACTATCCATTTTCTCGGCACACATTAATTACGCTTGTGGAGGGCTTGAGACTGCCTGTCACAGAGAAAGAGAAAGATAGAGAGAGAGAGAGAGAGAGAGAGAGAGAGAGAGAGAGAGAGAGAGAGAGAGAGAGAGAGAGAGAATTTCTAATTACGCGGTGCGACTATCAACGAGATACCGTTACTACTAAAGAAAGAATGTAACGCTTGACGCTTTCGTTCTCATCATCCTTTAGAATCTATCTTTTCACATTTCGACAGCCCTATCCGTTCTCTTGATATTCTCATTAGACAGTTCGTTTCGTTTGCGCGTTACAAAGAATAAAATTATTTTATGAGAATAATAACTTTACAAATATCATTTCGAGTTCGTATTAGTTTTAACGGTTATCGCTAAAATCTGAGTTCGAATGATAAAAACGAGTGTCCAGTGTGAAATTAATCGTTGGGCATAACGATATACTGCCACGGTTATCTCACTTTCCATATAAAATGTATATCGTATATATCTTTACCGCGAACGAGTCCAACGGACTCGCATTCTATTTAATGTACGTGATATTAGCGTGCGACTGCCATTGTAACCACGTTACCGCGTTCGACGTGCTATAATGAATTAAATCGTTTCGTATTCGAGCCGCACGTAGGTAGGACACGTAGGTACATAGAAGGGGGACCTTCGTGCATGGCCACAATGCATTCGGTGGTTTAACCGATAGCCCGATCATCTGCAAACAATGTTACATTGACCGCAAGTTTCGTCGAATATAGCGAAAGGATCTCGTAACAGATATCGACCGTGGTCCTGTACCAAAGTGCTCTAATACCAAATGTATCTAAGAAATCGTTAAAGCGTAACGATTCGACCTTACGAAAAAAGTTTTGACGAACTCTCGTAAAGGATTCGATAGATACGGATACTTCGAGGATTACGACGAAGTAGCAATCGCAATGAAACGTTTCGGAATTATATTCGAATTCGATTTCGACGGAAAATAAATCGAAAGCCAGGGAATCTCGTCTAAAAGCAGCTATTTAATTCGAAAACAGTGTTCGAATTAAGTCTAGTCACTTGAACTCGTCGGTACGTTGTTTATTCAGGGGCCTGATCGAGCGAAGGTCAGATCTCTGCTCTGCTGGCTTTACTCAGTCGACCGTTAGCGATTCCAGCAATTCAATTTTCCATAGGATGGCATTAGGGAATGCGGTGACCGAATACCTGGCTGACCGTTAGAAACAGAGAGAGAGAGAGAGAGAACGAGAGAGAATGAGTGAATGAGTGAGATAGAGAACGCGGCTTGTCGGTGGTCACCATGGGACACTAGTTACGCTTTATTCGTTGAATTCTCCAACCACGTGTTGTTACGTATTTCGGTTCGATATAATAAATTATGTTAATCAATGACTTACTCAGTAAATTACGATATTATATTCTTTCGTCTTTATCGTGATCGAGGTTCATTAATTTTACACCGATACGATATATCGTATAATATCGATGATAAAAGGCGTTATTCGCAAGCAGAATATTTTATAACTTATTTCCACGACGCATTTCCAGTCGATCGCTCCTACCGTCCCCGTGCATCCTTCGACCCTACGAACGCCCAACTTTTTCCGATAAAAAATTTCTCCGCTTCGTAGAAAAGTTGCCGTGACACTAGATTCATGAATATTCACAGGGAACGTGTCATTCTGATGTAACGCGTTCCATCACGTCCATCGAAGAGGAATGCATAAATTTGTTGAATTTTAATACAAAAGGTGGGACGAACCGGGAATAGAAACAAATATCGTGGTTGATACAATAGAAATCCGTTTCCAAACGATATTAATACCACGACCCTATTGGATTATCCTTCAGCTTTCTAAACGGATCCTATTTCCATTTTGTTTTTCCTTCGTTGGCTCCTTTTTCGGTCGATGAACGGATTAAAGAATTTTGGGAGAAGGAGAACGGATATAGGAGATTATTTTCCACGTTTCTCGTGCACCCTCGTTGCAGATAAAATAAAACGTTGCATCCCTTCGTGCTTCGTTCGCCACCCTCTCTTTTTCTCTCTTTCTCTTTCTTTCTCTCTCTCTCTCTCTCTCTCTCTCTCTCTCTCTCTCTCTCTCTCTCTCTCTCTTTCTCTCTTTCACTAAACCAAGAGATTATAAAGACATACATGTTGGTGCACAGCCAGGGTTTAAGCTCCCACAATACGTACACGAGGGAATCCCCTTTGACTCGTCTCTCTCTCTTTCTCCCTCTCTCTCTTACTCTCTACCATTCTCTTCCACTCAACACACAAACTATCGTCTTCCGTTGTTTTTCCCTTCAACGTGACTCGCACTATCTTCTCCAGAATCTTCTTCCTTCCGTAAGTTCACACGGTAGCTTACCTTACACGTGTACTTACGTAGAAACGTAGGTACTCCTCAAATCTTAAGCTCTTGTTAAGCTACCGTAAAATTCTTCGATCGAATTCACCATCGAGAAAGAAGGTAACGTTAGTGTCTTTTTTCTTGGCCTACTTTTCAATTTTCTCTAACCTTTCTTATCGATAATTTATCTTGAATATAACTCGATAAGGTCGCACGAAGATAACGACATTTAAGATATTACAAAAGAATAAAGAAAACTCAAGGTGGTAGATAGACAGAGATACATACGTACATATATATATATATAGAAGGAATGTCTATCTTCTACGCATTTTCAAGCGACGAAGCTCAACTTTTCGCTAGATGTTCGCCAATTTCATCGCGCTAGTATGTCCTTTATCATCGTCGAAGCGGGATTAAGTAGTACCACTAACCGTGCTACGCTAGATGATTTGGGTCGAGAGTAAAGGAGTACCGTCAGTAGGTACGTGAATATATGCGTTTCGACATTAATACCAACTCGAAAACGAATTTTCCTGCTACGCAAAATCCGGATAAGGACCAATCTGCGTCGGTTAACTTCTCGAAGCTTTCAAGCTCTCAAGATGTCGTCTTTCTTCGTGACGTAAAATGTCTTCACTTTTCTCTCTCACTCTCTCTCACTCACTCTCTCTCTCTTTCTCCATCTATTTCTCTTCTCTTCCTTTAATACAAAAATACATTGGCCAATTTTTCATAACTGCGAGTTTTAAATTTCTCAATACTTCGAATTAATATTCAAGTAACAACGTTTCGAGTGTCTTCCAGTAAGTTTCGTTGGACATCATTAATCCCATTTCAAGGAAAAAATTAGGGAACGAATGTTTGAAAGATGATCTCCAGGAAGAAATTTGATATCGAATATGGAAAAGTATCATCATTTTATATATATATATAGGTTCGAATATAAATAGGGAAATATGAGACAAAAAGAGAGAAAGGGGAAGAGAGAGAGAAAGAGGGGTTGATAATTTAGGGTAGCAAAGGACGTTCAGAGCGAAACCATGGCAACGACGCCATAGCTGCTTTTACCGCTTTTAATTGGGAGTCTTCTACATGAAATTAGTACATGCGCTTCCTCAGGATCCGAGCGTCGAACGGATGCAACGGTAACAAGCAAGCGACGTTCTTCTCTTCCCCTATTCCAGTCTCTCTCTCCCTCTCTCTCCCTCACCCTCTTTCTATCTTCAGAAAGATAATTGACGTGCAACGTAATTGAATTGTTTTTTTCAGTCGAGATTTCTCGGTAACTAATTATCCTCTATCATTTGAAAGCTTCTGTCAACGTGAACGATCGCACACTATTTAATCATACGAACGAACGAACGAACGAACGAACGAATGAACGAATGAACGAATGAACGAACGAATGAACGGACATGCATGCGTATTTCTTTTGATTTTTTTTTCCTCAAAAGCCTTTCACAAAGATGATCATCGCATGTGCCTAGAAAAGGCCGACGTACGTCCTCATAGAAGGAAACGCAATTAAAATCAAAGTCGTCGCTCCGTTAAATTCTAGACTTTGTTACTTTTATCCTTTCCCACTGACAGAATTTCAGAGATGGGACAATTTCATACGAACTCCCGACATTTTTCGAATTTCAATTATATTGTGAAAGGACAGCTTTTATTAATACAAAAACTTACGTGTCTATTATGTGTATTAATATATCAACGAGTCAATCGCAGTCACAGAATACGTGACGTCAAATTGGGATTGCATTGAAATTGCAAAATTCCTATCGGACGTTTAAGCCTCTTGAGCTTCCGTGTTATTAACCTGCTAGTATTGAACTTCCGGCTTCATTAACATCACTATTAATACGACGAGTTATCGTACTGCGATAGATTCACCTAGTTGTATGTGACAAAGAGAGACAGAGACAGAGACAGAGACAAAGAGAGAGAGAGAGAGAGAGAGAGAGAGAGAGAGAGAAAGAGAGAGGGAAAACGTGCTTGCAGTATATAGCACTCTAGTGTACCTTAACGCGCACTGTTCATGAATACATTTGGTCTAGCGTGGCGTAATGAAGGCCGGTGGTCGCATAAATAACAGAAATGCATCCTCGAAATAGCAAGCACAGTCCAAATCTACGAAACAACGCTACTAGTCACGTGATTCCTGCGAATGAAACGACGACGACGTTTTACTTCTCTTTTCTGCCGTCCCTCTCGTACGATGGAACACCTCTCTGTCTCTGTATTACCGCGCTCTCGCGAACGCAGCTGCACCATTTCGACGTTCAAAATTGCGTACGATCGTTCCCGAAATTACGTTGGCTCGTTCCCCACAATTTACGACTCGCTTTGGGTTCGAACGTTTAAGGGGTTGAGTCGTTTGCTTTCGTCCTTTTTCTTTTCTTTCTTTTATCTTGCTTTTTTATTAATCCGTAGCTCGAACGAATCGAAATTTATGTGACTCGATAGAAAATGCTGGAAACGATAACGACGCATCCCATGTCGCGTGATTATATTTTTAATATAAATTCTTTTTTTAGATTTTTCATCAGAAATTATTATTATTATTATTATTATTATTATTATTATTATCATTATTATTATTATTGCTCGCAATAAAAGATTTTACCTAGCTCGATCTTTTCTTTCACTTTTTTCACCAAAACGTTTACCGAAACGAATTTATACATTTTATATAAAAGTGAACGAAATAATAAAAATAGGAGTAAAAAGAAAAATAAAAAGAAAAATAAAAAAGGGACGAGTAAAGACTCGCTCATTCGTGAAGAGCCATGGCAACCTGGACATTAGCCGCAACAGCTGCAACCATGCCGACAAACTGATGGTACTAATTTGGCTTCTCGGTTTGGGTTTCTGGTAACACAAAACGTTACCGATAAAACCTATTACTGATCAGAACTGTGACCTGGATTCGCTGATGACTCAAATTTCGAAATAATATCATGGACAAGGGTACGGCTCGTTACACCCGTAAAAGTTCTTTAAAGGTCGGATGAACGAAAACGAGAGAGATGGAGATAGAGAGGAGAAGAAGAAGAATTTTACATTATGTTTTGCAGCGCACATCTCGCGCGCAGGAAAGAGAAAAAGAGAGAGAAAGAAAGAAAGAGAGAGAGAGAGAGAGAGAGAGGGAGGAAGAGAAGGGCTCTTGGAATTCCAAGCGTATTTGTGTCGACGGTAGTATTGAGTAGCGCCAATCGAGCGTAAAAAGCAAAAGGCGCCATTTAGGCGACGGTCCTGACTGCTTCGAATAATTTTACAAATACTTTCCATTCTCGAAAAAAATTTGACAACTGTTCGAAACTGATTTCCGAAAGATTATGAATCCTAACTTTAACAGGGTCCTATTACAATACGAAAACTTTTATATTGGATATCGAAGAAAGATAAAGAAAAAAGAGATAGAAAGAAAGAAAGAGAGAGAGAAAGGGAGATGGGGGAGAATATACAGTTTGTTTCTCAAAAACATCGAATCGAATCAGAATCAACAGAAATACGGGGTCAACAGGATAAATAAATATAATCCTAGTTGAAATTGAAATAAAGGAAATATGGGATCTTTTCGATTGGCTTGCTACTACACTATTACTACTGGTACTATCACTAACATGTTTGCTAGTTTGGAAGAAACGAGTGTATACACAAGTACACGTAGATTACTTTTTTTTCTCTGCAAAGAATTCTGAATGGCGAACGAACGAACGAACGAAAGCAAGTAGGAAAAGCAACGCGATCCGGAGCCCTTTCACGTTATTAATTTCCAGTAACATCGGCTCGTCAACGAGAGCGATAACCCTTTCCCAACAACCGTCTGCCGCTGTTAACGATTTTCTGTCAATGAAAGCCACTCTCGAACAGTTTCGGTGATGCTGTCACGGAAAACATCGACGTAGAGGTACTATAATGCTACCTAGCCTAATTTCTCTCGGTACTTACACTTTTTCCTAAAAAACAAAAGTCAACGAAATTGTTTCTTTTATTTGTTTTTGAATGAATAATTCAATTTTTGCATTCAACTAAACGTTAAAAATTAAACGTTAAAATAATAATACTTCTAATGACAATACAACAAGAATATGATGATAACAATAATAATATTACTCGGGTTGCAAAAATTTTCCTTTTATTAAACCGCGGTCGCGTGGGTGCACTTTGTATGCATCTCATCTTCGGTACCGAGCCGCGAAACAAGTATATGCATGCGCTCGTTCTAATTGCTACCCGTCCCTCAGAGACTCGTACAAAGACACAACAATGATATTTCGATGTACGCGTGATGCATATACCAAAGTTAACTATGTATTATCTTGATGTAGATATAGAATGAAGGACATAGAAGAGACCGTGGTACTTGGACATCCTGCAGGCTTTCCCTGATCTTCTCGATCCTCGTTAATCTGCCACATTTTAATTAACGGCTAGCATCTCTCGGTCGTCTCTGTCCAGCGCGTTTTGAATTAATGCCGAACGGTTCCACTTTGAAAGCGGTATCCTCAAATTTATGGCAGACGGCATAATTCCCAAGGTAGTAGGTACTGGTAGCACGTGCTATATCTGAGCATCGTTGCTTCTAAACGTTGCACCGATTAGACGTGAAACGGATCTAAAATGGACATAGCTACTTCCAGGCTTAATGTCGTCCGATAAATAGCAGAGACGTGCTAGGTAAAAAGGGCCTCGGAAAAGCTCCTCTTGTATCTTACTGAATATATTGTTCACTATTTAAATGATAACGACAAATATATATATATACATATGGATAATATATATATAGATAAGTAAATGTTTTATATGTGCACTATATCATACCTCTGTACTTCTCTACAATCTGTTTCATTCTTTCTCTTTATGCTCGTATACTTGGAAACTTATCATAAGCTAACATAATACAAATACGGACGCAGTATGTATGTATATATATATATATATACGTAATACATATGCACATATATACATATATATATATACATACATATATATGTACATGTATATATGTATACACCATTACTAAGAACATGTCCAAGAACCCGATTCGATATCGTCTAGTGTTTGATAAAGCATTCGCGCATCACTGGTATCTGTCTCTCAGAGTACGTCTTTGATATTGATTAGCCATTTGGCGATGTCGAGTAAGCAAGAGAAGCAAAGAGGAAGAGAGGGGGAGAAAGAGAGAGAAATACTGTACGTGGAAGAGACAGAGATTAGGAGATCGAGTCTCAAAAGCAGACAAAAAGCATCGGCTGTCAATACGATAACGGACGACTTTCGTAAAGAAGGCAAAGAAAACGTGGCATATGAAGAATGTGGATCTTCGGATAAGAGAACGACAGAAACCTCTTGCATTATCAACGTGAGAGAAAGCTTTCGTCGCACTAGAGATAGAAAAGTTTTGTCATCAGGCAACACGCGAGAGTAATAGCGAATCGGTCGAGAAGAATATACTTTGTCGAAAGAAGGAAAACGTGTTTGCGACTAGCTCGCACGAGGGATTTGAAAGTTTGGAAGTTTGAAAAAAGATTTCTCTTTTATTTTGGAAGAAAAGTTGTCTCGTTCGTTTTGAGAAAGACTTTTTTGAAAGATATGCGCTATGCCACTATGCGTGTCCGACTATGAACGAAACGATAAAATTTCTCGACAACTTCTTTCGTTCATCGTAAATGGCTTTTAGAAGAATTTCTTCTTTCCTCTTCTTTCTTCTTGATAGACCTATCTTTGACTATACAACTATCTATATATATATAGACATTTTGAAGGAGTGTCAACTTGATCGTCAAGACATCTCAAAAGGGTACTCAACAACTTAGGGACACTCGATTTGACGAAAAGAGAAAGAAATAACAACCTCTGTTTTAATTCTTCCTTTATATAGGCCCTTAGGTTAAGAGGCACTTAACCTATAGAATGATTCGTCCCTGAAATTATGTATAAGATGAGAATGCAACTCGTCGCTTTTGCCCTCGTCATCCTCGACTACCTTCAAATCGCCTGTAAACTTTCTTGCGCTTTAACTTCGATAAGTTTGCATCGTACAAGGTCGTAACCTGAATGCAACGGTGCAGATACATTGAATCTCGCCAAACTTTTGCCACCACCATCCTTGTTCTCGCCGATCGCATCAAATCTTCTCGATAGATTCAACACCGTATTAACACTGTCTTTGGTAACAACTAG
This sequence comes from Vespula vulgaris, assembly GCF_905475345.1. Classification (NCBI taxonomy): domain Eukaryota; kingdom Metazoa; phylum Arthropoda; class Insecta; order Hymenoptera; family Vespidae; genus Vespula; species Vespula vulgaris. Next base: position 13,297,272 of record NC_066587.1, read on the forward strand.
TAATTCTATTATATAAAGCTAAAGAGAAAGGGAACTTGTGTGATCGATATAGTATCCTCTTTCGTAGATTCGAGAGAGGAGAATTTAATGAAAAATATGATCAAAATCATTCAAATAGTCAGAACAATCGAATAGTCAAGAAGAATATAAAGAAGATTTCAACGTTAGACTTAAGTGGAATAAGTATGAAAGTTTTCGGGAGATATTCAGTTCGTTCTTCGAGATTCAACTTCGATCCAACGTTTCGTTTCGTTTCATTCGCATCTAGTTGATTCAAGAAGTCCGATGTGGGTCGTTAAATATTTACCGAGTGGTAACGAGGCAGTCACTTATCGTACTCGAGATTACGGTAGAAACGTCGTTCGGGATAGTGAAAAGGAGATGGACTTCTCTCTCACGTATGGCACACGTATATCTTCTTGTAGTTACGCATACAGTTACAATTTGTATATAAGTACATATGTGTATGTATAGCTATCTATATAGGTATTACGTATGTGCTTTATCCACGATGAAAAGAGAGGCAAAGAGAAGCGAACTAAGAGAGAGATTATAACGACGCTTCCGGAAGCGCTTCTCTCTTTCGCTTTGTAACGACGCTAATGTATTCCATTGAGGATGGGCAGCACCAGTAACCCAACAACAAGCCCCCATGTTTTGAATAATGGACGGCCGGTTCCTCCACAGTCACGGATTTGTGCTCGTGATATAGCGACGGTGCTATCCGAGCCAAATTGTCCCGACCGCACTATTTAAAATGCTAAAGACCCTAGGCTACGAGAGAGGTTGCGCGTCAAGAGTAAAGGGACTTAGCGCGTGGACCATTCGAAAGGCGAGAGGAAGAGCTGGAGGAAGGACGCAGCCAATGTCTCCGGTCATAAATCTTCCGGATGAAATGAAAAGCGACGCTTTTACGCGACCTATCTGGTATGCGTCGCGAACAAAAAGGAAACCTGTAATAACTTACGATTTTGCAAAACCAACGAGAATCATCGATGGTTTCTGCTTATTACCATATGCAATGTTGAATATGTATTATTTGTTACGTTGCTTCGTGTTGTTAGAGGTGCGAAGCGGAAAATGTATGTGTATGTTGTTTGTGTTGCGTTAGTGGTTGAGTTTCTTCTCGCAATATATGTGTTTATATACAACAATGTCATAAATCGTCTTTTTCCGCTGTAGATCGCAATAAAACAATGTTACAACTTGGATCATAAATTTGTTTGTTATTTATTTATCTATCTCCTGGGTCTAGCTTAGTAAGCTACGTATGTCTTAACAAAACTCGCTAAGACGACGGGAGATTTTTCACGTTCGCATTTATTACCAGTGATATATATATATATATATATATAGATAGATAGATAGAGAAAAAAATATTATTCGACTTTTGATTGACGTTAATTATAAAAATTACAGAAAGAATAGTTGATGTGTCGCACGTTTAACGAATTCTCCAGAGAGAGAGAGAGAGAGAAAAATTAGGTTGGTCATTGGAAATTGGCTCGTTTCGACGGATCTAGAATAATTAGAGCGTCGAGGACAACTGGAGTAAGAAGGGTTGGTAATCGGAACGAAGGGAGGTCGAATGGACGAGAGGCTGGAAGCTCGCGAGCCAATAAAAGTGCACGAAGCTACCGGAAGTCTACGTGGAAAGCCTGCTTCGTTTATCTTGGCCGCGCATCCTTCCTAAATGTAGTTCGCCGAAACAAAAGCTAGAAAACAAAGAGAAAACCGCGAACTCGTTCCTGCCCCTTTCTGGACACTGACTGCGACCTTTTGTCTAAGGGAAACGCAATTTCGTTTGGCAAGAAATCTCCGTTGTACCGTTGGGAGCGAAAACGAGAAAGCGAGAAAGCGAGAGAGCGAGAGAGAGAGAGAGAGAGAGAGAGAGAGAGAGAAAGAGAGCATATCATCTCGATTGGATTATCGGTGTGTATATGAAAACGTTTGGTACAATGGTGGTTTAGACGATAAGCAATCCCACTGGGAAATACCACTCGAAGTCGAGAACATAATTGCTGAAATTGAGCGTTCCAAAGCGGTATACAATCGCATAGTGTCCTTTCATCTAATGCCAGGATAGAATAAAGAATTACGAGCTTGCTACGAGTCTATTCGAGGAAGATAAAGCGTAAAAGAGAAAAGTATGAACAAGGACGTTCGATCGTTAAGGGATAAAATTTATTGAACGATGATTGATCTTCTTTCAACGACTATATGCCTATTCGGGTCAACGCTATATAAGTAATTTTTGTATTACCTATACGATGACCGTAATCCAACGACGAAAGTAATAACGTTACTTCGTAGGCTATTATCTCGAGGATAGCTCGTATAACGCAGTTGACTGCGTAATCACGGGAACCTCGATAATTGCAATTTTTTATTTTATTTTTTTCCTTCGCAAAAGGACAAGATTTTACTGTCACGGTACTTAATGAAGAAAACTTTTGCGATACAGCTTTCTCCCTTGTTCTTTCTCTTTTTTTTTTACTATCATTTTGGTCGTCGTTCGTTAAAATAGAATAAATTGTTGTAACGAAGAATCCTATCTTCTTTTCTACGATAGAGAGGAAGAGAGAGAGAGAGAACAAGAGAGAGCGCACAAACTTCTTCGTTTACATAATACTGCGTCGTAATAAAAACAAGATACGTATCTTAGAAAATCCCTCTTCTGTGCTTTATGCGCGAAGACAGTTGATATCTATGTATTTTTCTTCTCCCTCGATTTTATTCAGAGAAATGTCGTAAAGTCGAAATTTGTTCGAATCATCGTTATTTCGCAGCTATTATGGACGCTAGTGGATATATGTATCTCCAACGTAAAGGAAGAAGTATTTTAGCAAAATTCAAAGAGACCTATCTCGGGTATCGACAAAGTAAGTGTAGGTAGCTACCCTATAGATGATCTCAACGCTTCAGGAAAATCCGGCGAGCTTTCACGGTTCGAGTCTACGATGCATATTTAGATTGATCTTGGATGTATTCGGAGCGTAATGCGAGGACGAGCTGGGCAATACCTACCTACGTACAAAGGGTTCCTCATAATGCCGACAAAGTGTGTTCGAAAGCAGCAGCACGTATGAAAGTCGGCCATCGATTAAACGCGCATCCGCAAAAAAGACGCTCAAAAAGGACCGACCGAGCGAAAATAAACTACGATTGTCGTTTCTACCTGATGTACCTATTTCTCTTGGAAAAAGCTCAACGACACGTCTACTTCGCGATTTCTTTCACGTTGAAAGATTTCTATCGTCTTGATATCGACCAAGTCTTCGACTCCTTCGTGAATTCTCGTGGAAAATTATAAGCAAATACAACGTTTCCTAGAAACGAGATTTTTCAAACGAACGAAAGGACGGACGAAGCACGATACGTTTTTTAATTTTTCGTAAAAAGCTGGCTGGCTCGTTTACGCATTTCTTTTCTCGACACGATGAGCCATTAAACGGGCAAATGATAGTACACGAAGGTATACAAAATGAACCGTCACGGGGTAAAACATACCCGTAAATCATTTCCACGGCTTCAATTTTTCTTTTTCTCCATTCTCCTCTTCGTCCCTTTATTCTCCATTCTAGTCACACATTTCAACTGAACAAAATCCACAGTGTATTACCATTTCGAATTTTCTTTCTGCTTAAAATAACAAAGCGAAATATAAAGCGTATTTCACTTTTCAAAGGTTTGCAATAATGGAGACTAAGTTTACCTTGATGATTGTACCGAGAAAATAGTTTGTAAGCGTTGAATACAGCATTTCCTCTTATACTTAAGTTGTATCGGGTCTACCATTACCCAAAGCCCATTGTGTTTCAACTTTCCACGAAATGGAAATAGAAATTAGCCCGTGTGTTTCTATTATTATACTATTGTAACGTATCGTAGTATAAATATTTCATTAAGTCATTAATATTGATGAATGTTACGAATCTTTGAATAGCTTTGATTTCTCTTTCTCTCTTCCTCTCTTTCTCTTTCTCTTTCTCTCTATCTCTCACTCTTTCATTAAAAATGATTGATAAACATATAAAACATATTTGATACGATGTTAAAAGAACTCAGAATTTCTATCGACGAATTTACCTTTTCGACATCGATGCCAATGTAAATTTTAATATTTAAACTGGATAGATTCGGAATTCACATTAATCAATATCCATGAAGCTTGATGTATCTACGTTAAATCCAACATAGACATTTATGAAAAGAAATTTTCGCACGAAAAGAGGAAAAAAATGACATTATTATGGATATATCTCGAGGATATGATATCTCTTTTTATAATAATATAGCTGCGGTAGAAGATATATTATAAAATATCTACCTATATATATATATATATATATATATATATATATATATATATATATATATATGTATGTATGTATGTATATAATACATAGTATATGATTGCTTCAAATGCATGAACATGCCCATAAAATCGCAGCTACGAAATGATATAGCATTTCGTTGCGTGCAAATATATATCTATATGTATAATAAATATAAATCGAGATATGGGACAGAGCATCGATCGATTGAAAACGAATTCGTGAGAGTTACGTTCTTGCATAATAACGTATATGAGAATTCCTGTCGTCTTGCTTCTTCTAGTAGTAAAAGACAGTAAGGAAAGGAGGACAAGGAAGACGGGAAGAGAGAAGGAATCGTCTTTGCGGATGGAAAGAGGTTGGATTAAGAAAATCCTGTGTTTCACCACACGTGAAATAGGTCAGATCGTAAAGGCCACAACGTGGGAGTCGTCAGTGTCTTTTTTTTAAGCAGGAAAAATGCGAAATTCAACGTCTTAGTCTCTCTTTCTCTTTCTCTTTTTCTTTCCTTCCTTCCTTCCCATTCTTCTCTTTCTCTCTCTCTCTCTTCCAAAGAAAAAAACAAAGAGAAAGATAATGTTCCTAGAACGTGATTTTAGGTCAAAACTTTTAGCTCCGAATCTTAGAAAAGAAAAAGTACAAAACGCATTACAAGACTTCGAAGAAAAGTTTCTTTCTCTTACTCATTCACGATAAGATCGCTACGAAAGACGAAGGAGTTGAAAATCGATGAACGATAAACGTAGTTACGTCGTGTAACAAATAGAAAATTCAAGTTTTAACGTCGACCGATAATAGTTTAGATCTAATTATAAGTTCACGTGGGCTTATTATACCTAGATCGTCGTTGACGTACGGCTTCATAGTGAATGCACTCGATGTTAATAGCAAATGAAGGATTCTCATCAATGACGTTAATACGAGAGAGATCGAGCTTGATCACGCTCTCTTATGTCTTTATACAAATATCGGCTTCAAGGACGTAATCCATATCAAGATACGTGAAATGTTTCTAACGTAACTAAAGCTATACAACAAGAATCTGTTTTCGTGGCGTGTTTAGCGATGGCTGCTTCCAGGAATTCTGATACGAGGAATATTAATCAGCTATATTGTAAACACGATGATTCATTAACTACAAGTTTGTGGTTTATGACAAAGGTGACATTGACTTCATATATAATCGACATGAAAGCGAAAACACTACGACGACACGCGATAAGATCGCGTCGACCTGGGAGCTACATTATTGAAAATTAACCGCAACGTTTTCTATAGGATCATGATAATCGATTGATACGAAACGATCTAATCGATTTGTAAGATAATATATAACAAGTGATAACAAGATTCTCCGTATTATATTATTGCTTTCTTAATGTACTTACATAAATATTTTTTCTTCGTTAGAACAATTGCTTTTTTCTTCTCGTTAGAACGCATCGTTATCATTAAATATTTATATTAATAATGAATTAATTTTCAAACTCGTTCAATTTACTCTACGTTCATAATAATTAGAGTTAACATCTCGTTTGAGCATTCCTCATAATCCCATTTAGGATGGTGCCGGTAAATACGTGAAATTTGCTCGTTAAATACATAAACGAGGCGTTGATTCGATGAAGATACTAATATCCGGAAGTATCAGATTTAACGGGTGATGAGTATTCCCTACGTTAACTAGAGAACATTACGTTACCGTAAGAATTTCATTCTTGAGAAAATATTTCTTCACTTATGAATATCGTACGATATTTTACGAGAATGCGCGATAAAGGATGTTTCGTGAATAATGCAACGTTACGTCGCATGTATATGCATGAACATATCGTTCCGTTGTTAGTAGCACTGTACACGTTATTATTTCCTTATAGAAAATCGCATTTCTATATTCTTTCTAATAAAAGTACAATATTGCGAAAAGTACAAAACTACAGTAACTGTATTCCGTTACTCTTCAATGCTATTACGTCAGAACACGCCAATCAATCTTAATCCATTTTTCTCGAGGCAACGAAACGCTCGGAGCCGGAATTTCATGTCAATTTAGAGAAGAAGTGTCTCATTCGTCGCCTTAAGCGTTCCATCTCGAGGACACTCTTTTTTCCTCTCTCTGGCGAAAAAGAAAAAACCGATAGCTTTCCAAGTGCCAAAGGCGTAATCGAAAAGAGTTATACTAGTCGTCCAGAATATGGATTAACGTTCGACGGGAACTCGTTCGATTGTTAATGCAGTGTTTTATGGGAAAGAGAAATAGTAATCGACGAAGTTCGGTCGGATCTATTTTTTATTTTCAGTTGGACGTTTGTCTAAGAGAAATTGGGGAGGAAAAGACGTGTGTCGACGTCAAATCGGATAGAACGTATGTTGCACGGGCGCGTTAATTAGAGAGCGAGAGAAGAATTTTCAATGGGAACCTTCTAATCAGTCAACGAGGTGCTGCAGAACGAAATTGCTCTCTAAGTTGAAAGTACTCTGGAGGATAAAAATAGAGCAAGCAGCGATTGTGCACGTGAGCGAGAGTCTGCGATGGCATTCGCCGAGTTATCCGAGCGTCCCGAGTGAGGGGAAGGAAAAAGACGCCTACGACTATAGTCGGAAGGTCAAGGTTTTCTCTTTCCCTTTGCTATATCACTCGAAGCCCTTTAGACGAAGGCCAGTTCTCCAAGAAGGAAAGGGAATGCGATCGTTCGAGCGTGGTACGAGTCCGTTCGGGGAAAAAAGTCTTAGAGTCTAACGGGTGTCTAGAAAGTAGTCGTCGAGAGTATCAGGATATTTACCTGATGAGAGTGATAGTCGGGAGCGGCGCCGTTGAGGAACCTGAAGCGAAAGGGACTATGCACGGGACAGTTGATGCGAAAGGGACTCTCGGCGGGTAATCTGGGCGGCGTGTGCGAGTGAGGTCCGTAGATAACGCAATCCATGGGTATCGGTCTTCCTGGTGCGTGTTCGAGCGATCGGCAGGAGTAGTTGACTGTCGGCCTTGGGGGATGATCGATGGGTCGACAGGGGGTTTGTTCGATACCCGCCGACGGCGGAGGCGGTGGTCTATGTGCATCGTGAGCGAGCCTATGCTCGAGCAATCTCGAAACGTGTTCGACCGATCTGCAGCCGTGTTCGTGGGGTCTGCCAAGATGATGATCGTGCACGTAACTGGCGTGATCCTTCAAACGACACGGATGTTCTATGACACGCATCGCGTGGTGTTCCATCGTACTCCTCATGCTCGCCGCCGACATCGATGACGGCACGTTTCCTAGATGATCATGAATCGGCCTGGGCTGTTCGGTGCGTATTTGATCCATCATTTGTGGCCTACCTATAGCCTCCATCGACCTGCTCGATTGGCGACGATCCATCGAGCCGGTTCTTCCCGAGGACTCCATCATCGGTTGTCTTATAACCGAATCCGCCGATCTCATAGACTCCATCGATCTCATCGTTTCGGTCGTACGCAGATCGTGCTCGATCGGTCGCATAGGCGACGGATCGGTCGATCTGCACGATCTGTCCCAGCATCGTGGCACCGTGTTCGAATACCCGATGTTACCGGCGATGCTGCCGTTGCTTCCGCCGCCAATACCGCCACTACCACCACCACCACTGCCACTAGCTGCTGCACCACCGACACCACCACTACCTCCGACATGACCTTGAGGCACCCAACCTCCCGCATACGGATGATCCATTTCCAACGCGTCGGTTCACCGTCAACGCGCCTCCTCACGAATCGTAACGCCACATGGGGCCCTGTCCGGTGCCATGTCCAGTAGCACCCTTGCCACTCTTCGTCGATGCCACACGCGCGAATGAACACCGAAACGCACTTGAGAAACGAACCAACGAATCAACGAACGTACGAACGAATGTACGTACGTACGTACGAACGAACGAACGAACGAACGAACGAACGAACGAACTAACGAACTAACGAACTAACGAACTAACGAACGGCGCGACCGAACTATAAACGCAACGCTCGTGCGAGAAAAAGGAAAGCTACGAATGATAATGGAAAGGCCGAAAGACGGAAAAGCGAGTAACAAAGCGAGTGGAGAGTCACGCGACGGAAGAGGAAAGTGTTCGAGGATCGAGGATAGAAGCAATGAGAGCGAGTGCGGCAGCAACGGAAGGCCGACGCATCGCGGTGCCGCGCTCCCCAGCACTGAGCCTCGCGGCCTCGACTGCCGCGCAGTTCGTCCACGCAAACCGACCGACCCACCACCGTCTCTCTCTCTCTCTTACTCTCTCGTACACGTTCACCCACCTACCAGCTATCCATCCCTTCCCACCCTCAACGAACGAACAGGGCTATCCACATCCAACGGCAACCCCTCTCGCAAGCAATGGCAGCACTGGCAACTCGGCTGCTCCTTCGTCCCTCCGGACCGCAATGCTCGCCCACCATCTTCGGTTTACTCTCCTACCCCGATTTCGACCTTACTACCCCTTCTCTCTCTCTTTTCTTCTCCCGCATCGCCCGCTTTTTTTCTTTCTTTCTTCCTTATTCTTTCTCTCTTTCCACGCTCGTCTTTCTCGTCGTCCTTCCTCGTGGACAACCACAGAGACCCCCTTTCTCTCACGTCTTCGCCCTGATAATTTTATTTGCTCGTATCACCCTTTTACATTCCTCTCTCTTTTCTTTCGTCGATGATCGACATTTCGTATTTCGTTTCTGTCACGTCGGATAATGTTCATTTTCTTTCTTCTCGCGGATAAACGTTTGGGTCGTATTCGATGCAGAAAACTCCAAGAATCGTGAATGAAAAATGAGCAATCGATTTTACGAGGCAAGGCTACTCCTGATGATACGTGCGAGTACGCAGACCTCCCTCAGACTTTCTCTGTCATGTTACTTTCAATAATTATTTATAGATGCTTTCCGAGGGGTTCATGATACCACGTTCACTTTCGTACTCTCTTTTTTACGCTTCTTTTTGGAGAAACATCGATCTCTTCTGTCGAAAAGTATGTAAGAAGAATTTCTATTTCTATTACAATAAATTAGACGATTCTCCTTGATTAATCGAGGCTTAGAAAAGTTCCCTTTAAAAACTATCTCTTTGTTCATTCGTTCGTATATTTAAAGATCGCATCGGGATTTTCAAAAAGCGTTTAAAAGTTAAAACCACGCGAGCAGTCCCCTTTATCTGTCTTTGTTTTATCACTGACTTAGAAGAAAGGCGTATCACTCCGAGCAAATTGACCCAGATCAAGAGGAAAAGTCACAAGAACAATCTACTTCCTCTACATTCGTACGATGTTGTATTTGCAGAACCGCAGCTTGATTATCCTTTGTAAAACTTATCTCGGTAGCGGTTTTGAGTTTCGAAGTGACTTTTGTTTCTGAGGAAAGTCAAGTTCTCAGCGTTTCTAATTTCTTCGTTCTGCGGTCAGATCAAAACGCTTACTTGTCTTCTAGGTCTATTTCAAGAGATAGAGAAATAGATAGATAGATAGAGAGAGATATAGAGAGAGAAATATGTATGTAATCGTCCGAGGTAGCTTGGCATTGCCACGAATGTCCATGCAAATGCGATGTCGAAAACGCGTTAGTATGTGATAGTCGTTGCACAGGTATGTATGTCGTGTCTCCCTTCGCCAGGATTTCTGTATGCCTATATAGGCACGAGTTGGATTATTAAACGAGGAAGAGCTCGAAGGAAAACGAGACAATTGATGATCCTTGTAGCATTTGTATCCTGCAGTTGTCATTTTCCGGAAATAATTCGTCCAGTATATTAAACACCATTAGTTCCGAGAGTGATTATCGTTGTATCGATCGGTAGTAGGATTGCACGGAGAATGGTTTACAGTTCACAATATCCGTTTTTCCAGTCATTAAGAGGATTAATGCTTATTGATAATCGTTAGCAACAGACGATAGTAAAAGAATGAATGAGAGGGAACGAAACGTCTTCTTTCGCAAAGTTTGCATAAAGTTTCACATTCGATCGAAATAGATTGTGATTTTATGTTTGATACATCTTTTATATAACTGTGTATCCACACACACGTATATATAGCTATGTTTCAAGTACTTATACGTGTATGTATATAGTTATCTGTTGGTTGTTGTTATATGTACATTTTTGACGAATCGAAATCTTGCATAGGAAAGACGCGGCTAAAACCGAAAGTAAACGAGTCGACATGCCATCGTATATTTCGCAACTTCTTCAACAATGAAAGCTCACGGAGAGTTCGAACTTTTCTCGAGTGGTATACCAAACTACTTTCCTTCAACTTCAACTTCAATTCTAAATGCTAGGGCGTTTGCGAGTTATCTACCTTATTAAGAATCCTCTCGCGAGTCCTTGCATATTTTCACTTTGTTCGATCGATTCGTTCCTCGCATTAGTATAAATATCAGCTGATAATCGAGAAATTATGAAATAACAGAACAAAGTCGAAGAGATGAAAAAATATTTGCGCGCATCGTCCTAATTGAAAACAGTCGTGAAGATCGAATCGATAATAACGACGTTATAGCTTTCGCAGGAGAACGTCTACTGTGTCGATTTATATACAGCGTCATGCTATTATATACGACAAACATGAAAAAGGTCATGAGTTTTTGCGTTCTTCTACGAAGCCATAATCGTATTCCGCAATAAGGAACTTCCTATTATTGCGAGTTGCCAAGCTGTCCTAGATAAATCCTTAACCAAGAAGAAATTTACATCCATGAATGTCAATGATGATTAACGAAATGTTCTGGACTAAATGAAAAGGCTATGCGAACAATATGCTCTATATGCGCGCGAATGTGCAATCAAGTCAACGAAGTAGAGGTTTTTCCTTCTTGAACATACGAGAAACAAGGGAGAAAGGACTGAATGAAGACTTTTCTTCGAAAGATTAACGACTCGTTGCGCCATCGATCGTTTGCTCTTAAGTTTTCCTCGAAGACAAGATAATGATGACGAATGGATATATAGATATATAGATTTTTCTCGAATTTAGTACAAATCCAAGCACATACAAGCCTTACGAACGCATCCGACTGAATGATATTCGATGTAAAGTGCTACAAAAATGTTTCTTTGAGTTCAAAAAAGAACAAAAAAAAAAGAAAAGAGAAAAAGATAGAATGTAAATGAGAGAGAAAGGATGAAAGAGTTAAATCCAACGAAAGAAATCGTAACAAGATCTGGTAGTTTGGCACAGATCGTTAGCTTTTTATTTTGGCTCCAATTCTCTGTCCTTGGTCGACAGTCAACGGAGACGGAAGACCTTTCGAAAGTACTTCGTCAGTGCCCACAGACTTTGTCAATACGAAGATGGGACTCGGAAATACCAACATCCATCAACGAGCCCTCTTCGATCAGAGGATTTCATTAAACGGAGTGTTCCGAAAGAAATAACTTCTGGCTCTTCAATTTTTGATCATAACATTGAAACATTGAAAATATTCAAAGAAATGAGTGCTAAGGGAGAAGGAGAGAGAAAGGCCGAGAGTATTCCAATTACAACGAGTAAACTTAATCTTTAATAGCGTCGATGTGAACATTGGAAAGAGTTTGTTGATATTAAAAAGAGAAAACGTTACGAATCGTTGGTAAAATTGATGGAGGAACATCGATAAAAAGTTGTAGGATCGCCGGTGATTTTGGTATTTATCACAGATCCCGATGTATATCGTTTTTAAGAATTATTAACACGTTCGAGAACATCAAAATGCAATTGATACGAGCGCTCGTTATAAGTTACGCATCCGAAAGGAGGGGAGGTTGTTTTGATATTCGATTATTGATTCGCGCGTATAACGGGACTAGTCGTACACTTTTTGTCCGAGATAAAGCTTTCTCCTCTTTCGTCAAAATACTTTACCGATTCGTTCCATTGAACAAGTTGTACGACACAAATCGTTGTTGCGAACGGACAGCTGCCATTGGAAAAGCTAATACCGCTATGGTCCTTTCGAGGTATCGTGATTCCTACGATAGTCCCGATGACCTATTTCAAAGGTAATGACGAATTTTCGACCGACCCAAATTCCACGCTTATCGGCTACAAACGTGTTCTCGTGCGTTGCGTAATTCTTGGCTTACCTGTCGAATACGACCGACATTTAGCAGGCTAATTAATTGGCTCTCCTCACTTACCTGAAACACGCAACGAGATAAATGCGATTAGCAGTTTTCGAGAAAAATTTTAATCACTCTTTATACGATCAATTATCGAAAAGCGTTCGATGCACAGTTCTCATCTTTCAAATCAATAAAGTTCATTGACGCTACCATTCGAAAAACGCAGGGCAATATCGACACTGGCGCATACGTAGAAATCAATATTGTAAACAAACGGACGTTAAATTCACCGTGGTAACCGAAGAGTCAACAATTGGAGCCATTGTCACTGTGAATGCCTTGCGTTTGGAATCGATAAGCAAAGGGTCAATGTTTATGCCTCTCAGCGAACCAAGGATTACGCTTTCTACGATATCGTTATAGATGGCATTGTTATATAACGTTTGTAAAAACAATTTCAAAATGAATATTTTTCAAAATACTTCAAAATTATTCCAAAGTCTTTATGACAGTCAAGCCAATATAATATTCAAATTCGTTTTAATAAAGTAACGCCGTCAGTATAAAATGGAGCTTTCTTATTTTCCTCGAAATTGTATCAATAATTTACAAAGTTATCACGACTAATAAGTGGAGCAGGAAGTATGGCTACGGACAACTCGGTACTATAATTCTAATAGCGGTAATTACCAGGGAGCTTCGGAAATTTCTCTTTCAATTTTAAAAGCTAATTTAAAGACGAAAAGAAGTACGGTCAGTTTATAAAGACAAAGAAGAACTGGTGCAGCTTTCATATATATATATTATATATATATATATACATACATATATATAATATATACATATACCTGCATGTATGTATATGTATCTATCTTCCGAAGGAAGCATTTCTTTTCTTGCTTAGCTTTGCCGGATGCAATGCAGGCCGGCATGGCCGAGTTCTCATTTTTCTCGTAGTCCGGTATAAGTACGGATAGAGGAAGTAGAAAATAGTAGTGAAAAAGCCACGGTCGAGGTCCCTTCGTTAGTGCGGTCTTAACAGCTATTTGATATTCAGGCGAAGTACTATATGTCATTTGATATTCGTTGCGCGAAGCAACCTCGGATGCGTTATTATACCGGCATACTCGATGGCTACATATAAGCTCCTAGCCAACACGTTGCGCATAGTGCAAGCTGCACTCTTGTTGCCCTATTAAAATCGACTTCTAATTTGTTATTAGCGCCTAAACATTCATGTTGCTTGCGTGAATCTTCTCAACGATATATATATATATATATATATATATATATATATATATATATATATATATGTAGCTATTGCAAACAATATGTTTTCCCATTCCCCCATTTGGCGTCTACACCCAGAAATCCGATATATGAATGTTGTGTCGTATGGAAAAGAAAAAAAATTGGACTTTATCGATTTCTCTTTCCTACGCGATACAGTAATTTCTGTACCATAAAACATTGATACATCGATAGCGCGGAATAGTTCTTTATTTTCTGGAGCGTTTTTCATTTTTCTTTTTCTTCTCTATTTTCATTTTTGTAATCATTTTAATGCAGGTTCTTTAACTTAATTCAAAACTATTCATTTTATCAATCGAAACAAAATTATTTGTCGCATCGATTCCGACATACATTCTTCCTTACAAGTAGATGCGTATTAGCAAATTAAAAATGATTGTACAACTGTTGAAGAATTTAAAAACACATGTGCAATATCTCTGTTCGGCATTGTGTTTATACTAAAAAAGGGAATGACTGACAAAAGCTTTTTTCTTTTGGTGATGCTCTTGTAGAAAGATAGATACATGTTGCGCGTTTCGCGTTGATTCAGTTCTTTTGACGTCGTACAGTCGACTGGAGTCCCTTTTTGTTTCGAATGAAAACAAAACGAGAAAATGGCGAAGATATTTAAGGAGGAAGAAGCAACTTCTGTATCGGAATAGCAGAATCCAGTTGGACCTGCCATCTGTGTCTCGCTAACGGCAGTTTATAGTAGCGCCACCGAGCTGCACTACCCACTAAAATATAAAATATAAGCATATATTTTTATGAAAAATGAATAAATATATATATTTTTTTTTTATTATTATCAATTCGATGTCATTATCTTGTTAAATATGCGTCGAATTTTCTATCGATCTGACTGTATAATCGTTTCACGAACTTTAATTTGAATTTTGTTTTTATTTCAGAAATCATTATCCGTGCGAGGCTCATAAATTGCAGGCTCGAGACGAATGGTTCTTCACGATCGAATACTTCAATTTTTCACAAGCACGAGAGCCTACGGCTTTATCGATGTTGCTAAAGCACGTTAAGCCGATAGTACAACGCAGTCAAGCACTTCGGCATCATGAGATAAGGAAAAATCTTCCACTACGTTTCTCCTCGACGCGAAGTACCATTAAACATGAATCTTTATCCCATCGCTCGTTCCGAGACTCGAGATACGATCTTTATTTCCTACCAAAATCGTTGAAAGTAAATTTTCTCGAAATATCCTACGTCCCAAAATATCTATATATCGCGAGATGCATTTAAATGTTAGTATGGAGGTCGTACGCACGGAAGCATATAAATTTTAATACGAAAGATAAAAATCTAAATTGATCGACGTCTCAATTAACTTTAAAATTACTCTCCCATTATATTAATCGCAACGTCGAAAGCACAAGGTACTCTCTGTGGTCGAGTCTAAAAAGCATACAGTAAAACGAATTAACTAAACCGTACATTGGGGTAGGAAGGGAATATGGTCAGACCGCAGTAGTACGAGTCAACGACATACGCGCTTGGCTAATTTATTCTCCAGACGAGTGAGAGTGTGAGAAGAAGATATATATATATATAAAATACATACATATATATGGAGAGTGAGAGAGAGAGAGAGAGAGAGAGAGAGAGAGAGAGAGAGAAAGAGAGAAAGAAAGAGAGAGAGAGAGCAAAACGGAGAGACACATTTCATCTCGGCATAAATTTTACCTTGAGATTTTGCCGGCGATATTCCTTGGTCTGTGCGAGGTAATACTTGTAGACGTGTTGCGGTAAGGATCTTTTGGTCTCCTCTCCGATCCATCGATGAGGAGGATCGAGTCCAGGAGGTTTCGCTCTACGAGCTCCTGGCGATCGTTGACCGAGAGATGCACCAGGTGATCCGAGACGAGTCGCACTAGCGGATCGGTTGAGCGCATAACCAGTACTAGGTGGTGGATGGGTATGATAGTGAGGATTTGAGGCTGGTCGCCTATCGAGAATTTCGTGACGTCTTGGTGATGGTGTCTCGACGGAACGCTGACGAATAGGTCGATATTCCTGTTGTCCTCCTACATCCGTTTCCTGATAGGATGTTGGATGAACAAGAGGTACGGAACGTCGCAAGGGACACTGTTGCAACGGTAGCAACGGCCTTTGGCATATCGCGCATGGTGGATAAACTTGAGGGTTCCACGAATGGTAACAGCATCCCGGCGACCTGGAGCCAAACGGGTCCCTGGTCGCAGGGGGGTTCATGACGATCTTCACATCGCATCAATTCTTCGCTTTTCCTCGCCGTTCCGGCCCCCAACACGGCTACCTCGGCCAGGCTACTATTACTCTACTACTACATTATCGCGTTCGCGCCTTTTTTCTTTCCTCTCAAGTTGCCTCTCGACGAAGATCCAACGCCGAAGGCTATCGAGTTTCTTCGCGACGGGCCAACGTTTCGCATATTACGCGGCTACGTCGAATCGTCGATAACGTTTATCTTCGAGACCCATCGATCGAGATACGAAGAGGTAACCATTGATTTTTCTCCTGTAATATTCCAACATGAATGTGCGCCTCGAATCTCAAAATAAAAATAAAAAAAAAGAGAAGAAGAAGAGGAAAAGAAAGTGAGACAGATCTCTCTCTCTCTTTCTTCTTTTCTCTCTTTTTTCTTTTTTTTTTTTTTTAATCACACGCAAACCAACGACGATATTACGAGGAAACAAAACGTCTTCGTGTATGATCATGATCTATGCGAAAAGGGAAAGATGTTCTAGGAGAGAGAGAAGAGCCAACGCGTGGCTGTGAATACAAAACAGCCTGATAAAGAAGCTAGCCGCGCCTTCGTAGTAAAGCTCCTGTCCACGTAGAAAGCTCAAAGACCCGGAACCAGTCTTGGACGCGAGTCGTTTCGAAAAGGGGATCTAAAAATTTCAACACGACTACCTTCTCCTTCTCCTTTTTCTTCTTCCTTTTCTTTTTCTTCTTTTTCTTCTTCTTCTTTTTCTTCTTCTTCTTTCGTATATGTAACTACAAAATCCTGGCGATTTTCTCGATATCTTTCGGGGAAAATCAAGCACGCCTGTTCAAAATAAGACGATAGAGACGAAGACGATCCTGAGCAGAAGTGGGTACTTACATTCCGGATGCTGAGAAAGTAGAGCACGTTAAGATATCGATACTGTACTCGTGTACGATCATAAAAGAGTAACGTACTTTCGTCGCCGATCATAATTCAAGAAAGATGCTTTGATCTATCTATTCCAATCAACGAAACTCGTCAAACTCGACTTTTTTTTTTGCATAAGATGCATAGATCAATGTCAATTCTTTTCACGACTTTAAAGAGTAGTCATTCAAATTATTTCAGTTTGATTTGTTAAATAAAAAGATTTGAAGTTTTACGAACGGACTAAGATATTGAAACTAAACGTCACAAGGGGATTTCCTTCTTGTAAAATCGAATAAAAATACGTATCTAGAAACGCAAAAAATGTCTAAAGAATGAAAGAGAAGATTTTTGGGCAGTTAGCCATAAAACGAGAAAACGCGTACGAAGAGCTTCGTTTGGCAGTCGCTTCTCGTTTCCCTTATAGTCCATCCCTTTCCTTAGACTTTCTACAGCCGTACATTATCGTAACTTCGTTTCTATGCATTTCCCTACAGATGATGCCTCCGGACTGCCATTTCCTTAAATTTTCCTTTCGCTATGTCTCTTCTCAAGCAGGAAGCAAAGCGAGCAATGAACTTACTTCACGATTGGCAGCGTCTCAAAAATCTTCACTTTTCCCCTCTTTTTTTTCTCCTTCATTCCGACAATTCGTATGAACGATTAAGTCAACCGATTCCTAAGAAAAATACTAAACTACAATACATAAATATCTCTAATTCGTTTGAATAATTTAGTTACGTGAATCAATAGGCAGGTGGCCGTACGAAAAAGAAAATCTTCATTTCGCGTCGTCGCAAAGAGGAATAGCACAGGTGCCAAAGAAATAGATACGTGTTGTCTATTTGTCGGTAGCGAAGAACAGAAACGCAGAATTAGAGATAGAGATAGATAGATAGATAGATAGATAGATAGATACATAAGAGAAAGAGAGAGAGAGAGAGAGAGAGGGGGGAGGATGAAGGAAAAGAGTGAGCTAAATAAAAAACAAGAGAGACAGAGCCATGAGAAGGAAGGTACGAACGAGGTACGAGCTTGGTGCTTTTATGCTTGAAAGCAAACAAAGAAGCTCGATGACAAAACGCGCACGGTCTCAATGCTTGCCCGTGAGAAAAACAAGAACTAGTAATATTGCCAAACTCCCGGAGGGCACCGATCGTATGCCCCAGAGAGAAACGTTGATTTCGCCACTCGTTCATCGGCTTATGTGTATGCATAAACGCGTACCTATACGCCTCTGTAAGCTTTTGCGAATATACATCAGCGCGTGTCTACAACGTATAAGTATTCGTGAATGCCTGTAACCACGAGATCTTTCATTTCGAAGATGGTCTTTCGGACGGATAAGATGATACCCATGTTTCATTGATATTAACGAAAAATGTTAAGATTAGCTATCGTCGATATAAGGATGAGAAATATGGTGGACATATTACGGTGGATATTCTCTATACCGTCTATATGTACATGTGTAAAAATCGGAGAAGCAATAAAATCGAGCGAATCGACCGAGATTTCTTATTTAATAGCTCGGACGAATACCGGCTAACGCAAAGAGAAATACGGCGCCTATTACGTATTCAACTCGGTAATTACGTACGTAAGCAAGCTCATTCTTCTTGCTTATCGCTAGACCTGCCCGCTAATTGATTCGCGCGGTCTACAGCCCCGAGAAATACCCTGGCAAGTAAGTACGTATATGAGGACACAAATGTGAGCGCACACGCACGAACATTCACACGAACGTATGTATACACAAAGAGACGTAGGATTCGCTTAATATAATTGCCTTTTTAGTATTTGGCTTATATTCAATTTCTTTGCCAGTGCTACGGAGAAAGACGTAAAAACGCAAGAGGATTCCGTTAGCGTTCATTGACAGCTTAAATCGGCTCACTTCCAACGGGTATTCGAATTTCGTTTTGCCCTTTCGACGTCGCGCTTACGTAGGCATGCCGATCTACTTGATTTAGGTCAAAGCGATTTCACGATGGGAATAAAGGAAACGATATTCCGCGATAACGACAACGCATAAATATTGTATGCAAAAGGGAGAACGTGAATTGAGCAGAGAATTTTTAACGTCGGAGAATACTCGCGTCTCGATAAAAAGGAAAGAAGAAAGAAAAGCAAAAAAAAGAAGGAAAAAAAAACACACAGATACAGAAAGAAAAGAGAAAAGGGAAACGCATGGTACCGTATGGAGACTCTCGCATGAACGTTTTCGAAAGTCTCGTCTCGTAGCTTTGAGTAGTTTTTCGATATCGCACGAACGTAATTCCGCGGATTCGATATAGCGATACGTTTTGAGATAGCGAAGAAGCTTGAAAGAGCTTAGAGAAATCGCAACGATACTTCCGTTCTTCTAGCTCGAGGGATTATCCGGTTAGAAATAAAAACGCTCGCTTTTCGTAAGCTTTATATCCGTTATATACATATATTGAATGACCATTCACATTTAGGATTAAGTCTCATCGTTTATCTCGAGACAATATAACATCATCACCGAGGATGAAAGAGAAGAGAAATAATATTTCCCGTTGGCAAAGAACGTGAACGTGGAGAGAAAGAATTTTCAAGGGGAATTGAAGAAAGTAGTAAAATCGAAACTCGAAACTCGATGCCATCTTGCAAGCTCTGGCAAGCTATTTTCCTCTCCGTGCCATAAAGAAAAGTGCGTAGGGAGAAAAATCGTGACGAGGAGAATGAGAAAGGGGTGAAGGATAGGGGGAAAGGGTGGACCGTAAGAGAGGATAAAAGGAGAATCGTCAAGAAGAAGAAAAAAAGGAAGAGAAAGAAGAAGAAGAAGATGAAGAAGAAGAAGGAGAAAAAGGAAAGGGGTAGAATATGAGTGGGAAAGGAAGGGTGCCGCTTAACTTCGGCGGCGCGTTTTGAAAGAATAACGGGCGTAGCAGCAGCCATAGCAAACGGAGATATTTGCCAAGGAAAGTCGCACGGTTGGCTCCAACGAATCCTCCTACTCTTGAACGATTTCGACTCGTCGTCGTCGTCGTCGTCGTCGTCGTCGTCGTCGTCGTCGTCGTCTCTCCTAAAACCTCCTCTCCCTGTCTCCTCTCATCCACGGCCAGTCGTGCTACTTCAAAAATCTAACTATCCTCGTGGTCTCACCCTCTTCCTACACCCTCTAACTCCCAACCCTTCCCCTCCCTCCTCCTCTCCGGTCGCTCGACTCCATCGTCCCGCCATTCGTCAGCCACCTCTCTTCGCCACCCTCGGTCACCCCTTCTCTTCGTCCCTTCCTTCCCCCCTCTAGCTCGCTTGCCGGTACAAAATTCAATCAATGCGCTAACGCGCAGGTCTGCTACGACCAGTACAGCGTGCGGACCTCTCGGCCCTCCGGCCTCGTTTTCCTTTCGTTTTTCTTTTTCTGAATAATAATAAAAAAGAAAAAGAAGAAGGGAAAAGAGAGGAATGAAATAGGAGAGTAGAAAAAAAAAGGAAATATAAATCCACCTTATTCGCTCGCAAGTAAAACTCTTTCGTAAAAATTTTCCGATATAATCGTCAATCTTTTTCCTTTTCTATTTCTTTTTTTTTTTTTACACTCCATGGTTATTATACGATATTCTATAACTATCCTTTTATTTCTACTTTTTTCTCTTTCTCTCTTTCTATCTTGTCGATAACGCAATCACGCACGATTTTTTATTTTCTTGGCGATCCGAAAATTAAATCGATTGACGCTAACGGCGCCCACCGTCAGTGGTGCGCCTCGTCGTGCTCTGTTTACCAATTTGCGTAAATCCTCACCGATAAAAGGAACGAATATTCGTGCGGCAATTCATTGAGAAAATTGTGCTTGGCGCGAGTACCCGTTATCCAGGAGGCGAAATCGAATTTTCCCTGTGGAAACAACGTACGTAATTGTATACTCGCGTCGATATATATTGCGGAATATCGAACGCCACATGAGTGATCATTTTTTGATAAGACATTAACGAAAAATTGTTGCGACTTTATACACGGCCGAATTGAAATCCCTATAGATCTCGAAATATCATCGAAAAGTTATCGCACAACATGCTTCATTTAGAGACGAGGCGATATGGTACGGAGTGAGAAAGGAAGGACACCCTAATAATGAGACAAAGCATACTCGCCCTTCGAGATATATAGGTACGGTACTCTTGAATGTTCTCCTCTCTCGTTCCATCGAGAGGCCGAAGTACTCGAGAATGAGACAAGAGGAATTTGGCCATTAGGATGGAGACCTATCTCCGTTCGTCGTACTGACGTTAAAAATTTAATGAGCGAATGTCATGGACACCTGCTTCCTCAATTCGTATTTACGGTTGGAAACTAATTAAGAAAATCTCTTACCTACTTCGTTCCTTCCTTTTCTTCTTCTTATTTTTTTTTTTTTTTCATTATATACATACATATATAAAATGTCGTGGTTATCTGGAAAGAAACGAAGGAAGAAACGAGTAACTATCTTAACGCAGCTTCTTCTACGATTCCCTTAAGATCGTCAGTTACTTAAGGTTCATTTAAAGTTACCCAATTAGACGTCATTATATTCGTTAGGCTACCACCTTGGGGAATATCTCTCGACGATCTGTATTGCACCGTCTATAAATGAATTTAGTTGAGGGGTAAAGAGAGGGAAAGTAGGAGGTATCGTTAAAGACTCATGCCGAAAGCATCTCAATCAAGTTCACATGGGAAACGAATATACACGAAAGAGACGAGAACATACGTCTTTGCAAAGGGAATACGAATACGGTTAATGAGAGAAATCCAAGGACATCATCACACAGTTTCCTTGGCCGTTACATGCTACGAGCATAGTCATTAATAACGTTCGCACAAAGATTCCTATGCATCTTTCGTTATTCTTATAAGACGAGCTTTTAACGGGTCGTGCGCGATATGAATTAATATACTTAAACCGCCATAATAGACGAAAATTATCAGATTATTCTTCTTCACCATTAATGCCAATGATGAAACATTACTCATCGTTATTATTAAGATTTCTACAAAGGAATTAGAATTAGATTTCAGTAACCCCTCCCTATCGACGTGCGCAAAAGTTTTTCTCGCTAATTTTATTGGATTTTTTCTCACTCCATTTGTCTGAAAGCTTTTACTTGTGGCAACAAAAATAGAAAAAAAAAAAGAGAGAGAAAAAAAAAGTAGTGAGAAGTAGAAAGTAACGCGCTCGTAAAGTCAATATTTAGAACTTTTAGAAAATAAACGAGCAGATACCACGAAGGACGGATAAAACATCAAACAACGTTACAAATTAAAAGTTTCGGGGCGTCGGAAGTTCCTCCCATCCACGTTTCGTGATTTCACTCGTGTCCTGAAAGCGTACGAGGTGTAATAAAACGTGGAATTAGTCGTAGTCGTCGGCGATGAGAAAATTCACTGTCAGACGTGAAGATTTTTCGTCAACTCGTGAGGTTTAAGAATAAAATAAAATAAAATAAAAAAAGAAAGAAAGAATAGAAAAAAAGAATTACTCC
Organism: Vespula vulgaris; assembly: GCF_905475345.1. NCBI lineage: Eukaryota > Metazoa > Arthropoda > Insecta > Hymenoptera > Vespidae > Vespula > Vespula vulgaris. Next base: position 13,319,566 of record NC_066587.1, read on the forward strand.
TTTACAAAGAATAACATTTAAAACTACAAGAGGAAAGTTTTCCTTCGTGAAATAATAAGTAATAGGGAGAAAAAATAACCCCTGCCACCCCCTCCCAAAAGAAGGAAGAAAAAGAGAAAAAAAACTCCCTGGAGCAAGGAAAATTTTTTAATAGATCGCATTACGAGCGACGATCTAAACTAATAAAAGTTAAGAGGTGGGACCGTTAGCAATTAAATGGCACCTCGCTATTTTTCCTCGAGCCAAATTAATCCTCTTAAGTTAGATCGATCGCACGCGAGAGTTATTCGAACTTTGCTCGATTGCCTCTTCCTTCCTTCCTTCCTTCCTTCCTTCCTTCCTTCCTTCCTTTCCTCTTCATTCTTGCTCTGTGTGCCCTCGAAATAGTCATTCTAATTCCTAAACGTCAGTCTTGAATTGCAGCACGATCCTTCAATTTCTAGGGTTAGCGATTAATGCTAATAATAATAGTTCTCGTATTTCCTAAGCAACTCAATTAAGACGTATAACATTCATCGATGAAAACCTTGTAGAAAGGAAGTAAGAACCATAAAAAAAATTTTCGAAGGTAAAACTTTTTATATCTCGAGACTCGAGTAAAAGCTTTTCATCGTCGACGAGAGAACCAAGCGAACAGGAGCAGTGTCAGGGAGTGAAGATCAAGCGATAGGAGCGAACTACTCGCAGTTAACCCGATGAATCGATTATGACGAGGAGAGTAGTAGTAGTAGTAGTAGTAGTAGTAGAGAGAGAGAGAGAGAGAGAGAGAAAGTGAGAGAGTGACAGAAAGGAGAAGAGGGTCACCGATGTGAAATATGCTGGCAATCGGTGGAAGCTTGTCTCACGGATGGAGAATATGGTTAGGCTTCTCGAGGAAACCGCAAAATTATTGGTTTTCGTTCACCGTCCTAGCCTGTCGCGACCAGACTTATCAATGCGCTCATGACCAGCCAACTAACGAAACATCGCTAGAACTGCTTCGAATGGCTGCGCGTTGAGAGATAATTTCATTTTGCGAAAGGCTGTTGAAAAGAAATTTCTCGACGACCGAAGATGGAAAGACAGTCGACAGAGATAAAGAGAAGGACAGAGAGAAAAAGAGAAAGAGAGAGAGAGAGAGACAGAGAGAGAGAAAAGAATTACTAAATAAAAAGAACCATAGTTTGCGTTATCGTAGAATGCAACGTTAAGCTCGTAGAATTCTATTGTTCTTTGGTATTTGAATTAATTAGGGTCTTTTGTAATAGCACGGAAATTAACATACTTGTATAAATATCATGTTAAAAAAAAACCATGAAACGTAGATAATCTAAAAGGGAAGAGTTTTGAAATAACGAATGCCATAACGGAACGGATTTTGAAATGATGGAAAAGTGAATACTCTCTCGTTTTACGTAGGGATGGTATAGTATTATCAACACGCGTGTACGTAGTACCTACTTCTCTATGAATACCACGGAAAGCTGCCGAAGTATTAGCGAAGAATATACGCGCGCCGTCTCTATTCATTCGTAGACCATTCGAGATCAACGACCCCGCGTGTACAATACACGAGTCTTTCATACAGGTGAACGAAAGAGGAGATCCATTTGATACGCGATCAAGGATATTCGATTACCGTGTGATAACTAATACCTATGCCACTGTAAGAAAGAATTTATTTCTTCCCTAATATAATAGTTGACGAATGTATAACGCATATGGAAAATAATTAAAACATCAAACAACGATCGACGTGATATAGATAAATCGTTCGACGGAACGTGCACGATTCGTTAAAAGAAAAATAAAGAAAAAAAAAAAGAGAGAGAGAGAGAGAGAAAGAAAAAAGAAACGAAATGTACAAAACATGATAAGACGGAAGCAACAGATACCATTCGAGCTTTCGAAAAAATATATAAGTACCTATTTACGTGTCGTTCACGAGCAGACAGACGTAATTTCGCGAGTAGACTGGTTAGAAATGTAATGATAAAAGGACTGACATTAAGAGGGTAGCAATAAGTTGATTCTTTGCCAAATTCACGTAGGATTCGAGGCGCCTTGAGAGTGTCGGAACGTACGCAAGTTCGTTGGTGATAAAAATAAAAATAGGTGGAAGTCTAGCTCGAGAATTCTACTTCTGGTGGTAGTCATCGCTCGATATTTAACCAGAAAGAAAGAGAGAGAGAGAAGAGAGAAAAAGGAAGAGGGAGAAAAAGAGAAAAGTAGATGTAGGTGCGTAGGAAAGTGGTTTTTCGTATCTCTTCGGTGGCCGATCGTTCTCGAGAATAAAATGCACTTTTCGATCGCTCGTTCCAATGTCCGGTCGAACGTTTCGAACGCGAGACGTCGATCGAGCGCGTAGTTCGATCACAAAAAAGTAGGGATGACGTTGCGCACACTAATATGCAGTAGAGTTGGATATACACACATATGCACGATTACGCACACACGATTGCACGAACGTAATGAAAAAGAAAAGAGAAGAAAAAGAGTGGAGAGGAGAGGAGAGGAGAGGAGAGAAGAGAATAGGAGAAGAGAAGAGAACAGAAGAGAAGAGAGGAAAAGGGTGTTTCGTCAGCGCCAGATGGAAAACGCTCGCGAGAGGTCGCGGTTTGAGCTTGCTACGCTACCGGCTGTTTACGGCGTATCCCGCGCGCCTTCCACCTTCGGCTGCGCTTCACCATATGCTATTGTTGTTTCTTTCTCGCTCGGCGCGATTTCGCCGGGATGAAACCGGTAAAGTTACTTTCGACGAGCAAAAAATCGTAGATCGGAAAACCGCTAGCGTTAGATCGATCTAACACGTGCGAGGGATGATAGAGAGAAAGAGAAAATTGGATGAGTGTAAAAGAGAAAGAGTGAGGAAGAAACAGAGAAAAAAGAGAGAGAGGGAGAGAGAGAGAGAGAGAGAGAGAAAGAGAGAGACGAAGATAGAAACAACACCGGTGACGCAGAAGAGGCGTGCGGAACCGCGTCGGTCGCGATCTGCGCTCTGCGGCACACTAGCTCCGCTGCCCTGGCGCCCGCGCCCTCGCGGCTTCGCCCACCAGGCCACCCCCCACAACGTCACTTCCTTCCATCCACCCCTCCAACACCGTAGCATGCGACACAGCGCGCCACGCCGCGCTGAACCGAGCCGAGCCGAGCCGAATCGAGCCACCCCTCGACGCGCGAGACCGCGAGCTGACTCGTTGTTACTTGTTCCTCTCATTGTCTGCCTAGCTACCTCCCTAGCTGCCTCCCTAGCTGCCTGCATAGCTGTCACTAACAGAACTGCGGTTGTTATCGGGCCCTTGGGAACCTTACATACAAAGCGAATCAATCGTGATTCAACGGATCGTGAACCTCGACTGTCATGCCACGACTTACGCTCAATTTTTGTTTTCCTATTCGCTTCGATTAATTCCTAGCTCGTTATCTAGCTATAGAGGTCTCGTCTAGGGGAAGCTTTACCTTATCGGTCAATCGGTCGTCATTGACCAATCGTTACTTCCTAGATAATCTTGGATGGAAACAATCGTACCACACAATTTCAAAGACTATCAGGAGACTCGATCTTTCAACCGTTGCGCACGATTTATTCCGTTCATTCGGCTCCGATCATCTCAGAGAACGTTACTCACTTTACGAACTCGAGACCATTAACCGCAAGCTCCCGGACTTCCTTCGATCTTGTATAGTTACTAACGATCAAGTCGGAAGGAGATGGACCTAACAACTTCGAAGTAATTAACCGTCTACTCTCTTTGTAAGGTGCCACGCTATTATGCTATATCTTCGTCTCTCTGACAAGCAGACCAATCCTTGCATGATATAACTGCGATACTGTGCCAAGTTTAAACAACAATATATTAACTTCCGTTCGTTGGAAGGTCATTTATTGCTAAGTGTAAAGTGAAATGCTTTTCGTATTTGTTCACGGAGTTACGTTGATTTAGGAATAATTATGTTGACGTGATATATAACTAGATTCTCCTCCCTCCCTCCCTCTCTCTCTTCTCTCTTCTCTCTCTCTTTCTCTCTCTTTCTGCCAGTTTCGCAAATAAATATTCAAATACGACGTAAAGAACGTGTATTAATAAAGGAAGAAAATCATTTCTACGATCGATATAAGAGTTTATGTTTTCGCTATCGTCACGTTTCTTCGCTCGTTATTGGATACCGGAACAAGACGAAAGAATCCATGTAGATGCGTGTGAGAAATCGACTGGAATTCGTATGACGAGTATAAAAGCGAGCTCTCGTATATCGCGCAACAAGTGTAGGCCGACGATTAACTCGCGATTTGCCAGTGAATCGATACTGACCGACAAAATGAATTCACTCCTTAGCTCTTCTTCCCGTTTTCACTTCCGCCATTGCGCCAGCTCATTCATGAAACTGTAATTCCTTGTTCTCGTATCTCTCCTTTCGGACTAAAACCAAAGTAATCGTTTAACTTTCGACGCGAAGGAGAAGTCTATTATTCGCAACCGTTCTAAATGCACATTTCCTTCTCCAGTACCTCCAATCTCATTGTTTTTCGTTCACCGATTTCCCGGCTACGCGAAATTTCTCGAGTTGAATCTCGACGCCTCGTCTGGCGTAGAAAACACGATAAAACTCATTTCAACGATGCTTGTAATATATTCCATCGAATTGAATCTCGGTCCTAACTTTAACACGAAATTACTTTACAATCTAAATTAGGACACTAAATCTTATTCCATTTGGAACGTATACAAAATTCATTAAGGACGTGAATCTTCTTCTCTTATTTAAGAAAACAAACATAAAAGAATCTTTATCGGTTCTATACTTATCCGTCGGATCTATTTAAATCTTCCGGATGATCAGAAAAATAATGTTTTAATCGAATAAAAATTTCCGACGGAAATAAATAATCGACGTCCTAGCTGCGGCCGTCAGATAATTTATTCCCGATATCATGAAGAAGGATTACCAAGGATCTTTCAGTTGTTCTACAATTTTACTTTTCCACAATTAAACGCGCTCGAGGCAGACAACAACTATTTTCGTACGCACCATTCATATTAATCGAAGTAGGGCGCCACATCGATCCTGCTGGAAGCAGAGCGGAATGCCAAATATTTCGTTCGAAGGACGACCCAACGATATGCATATAAATATTTGTCCTCTCTTCGGCGTCAACGACGAAGGTCTTTTCCGCCGATATAAACTATTACTCGCAATCATTGAAAACTTCACGTCAAATACGACTGATCGAGATTGTCTTTGTTCGGAAAGAAAAATAGAAAAGAAAGAAAGAAAGAAAAAAAAAACAAACAAACAAAAAGTAAATAAAAGGCAACGAAAACAAAACAATGTATCGGAATTTGTCTAAACAGAGCGAACAGAGGAACGCTCGAAAGCTTCGAACTTTAATTTTCGACTACCACCCTCCATTTCGTCGAGAATCGATCTTCTTTTCCTATCTTTTTCTTTTTTATTTTTTTTTTCCTTCTTCTTCTCCAAAGCTCTACCTTTCCTGTCTTTTCCGTGCCTCCTCCTCCTCCTCCTCCTCCTCTTCCACCGCTCTTTTCCTAGGTTACGGCTTTCCTGCTAGTTCTCTCGTTCTCTGTTTCTCTCTCATTCCCTCGTCCCCTTTACCCTCTCTCATCCTTCTCGCAAACGGTAGCTACGGGATTTTTAAATGAGAATTTTAACGATCGACCTACATTTCCATGCCCTATTTACGGCAACGTATCACAGGCAATATCAAATACCGAGGTAAATATACTACTAGTCAACCGACGATAGTCTTTTACAGATAGGTGAACGGTACAAATATCTCCGATGCAACAAGGAAATGCAACGAGAAGGGAAGGGAGGTGGCGCGAAACGACCCAGCGCAGATAAAGTCGTAGAAAATTGATCATCCTCGGTGCTATGAAAAAAAAAAATAAATAAAAAAATAAAGAGAGAGAGAGAGAGAGAGAGAAAAGGCAAGCAGTGATCGACTTTTCTCGCTCGACGTTTCCCATTTTTTATCTTCTGCCTCTTTTTTCTTTTTATTTCGTTATACGACAGGGTTGACGAACGAATTGGTTCCTATGAATTAGTACGGCTCCCTTGGCGATGCGGAAAGATCCCAATGGGACCATACAACTCCGTTGGTTGTAGTTATAATTTCAAAACGTGGACGATGTTATTACGCGTTTTTACGTAATAAGAACGAAGATCGAAACAATTGTCTTCTTCGATGATTGCGCTCGTCGAATATATCGTAGAAAGCGTAATTCGATGCTCACTTTCAGCGTGTAAGATCCTCTTAATGAAGAATCGATATTCTTCTTGCGCTACTTACCCTCATGTGCGGCTGCATCAGAAGTTCTTGAAGTTCTCGAAGGTCGGCCCTATCGATGTTTCGTACCGTCGAGTGTTCCGCTTCCCGAAGGATCTCCTCGACTTCCCGCGCACGTTGCACAGCGTCTGTTTGTGGCGCTCGGCATGGTGTGGGTACGCGACTTGAGATCCTGTCGTAAAGCTGAAAACAATTAATAAGAATTACTTTCATCGAAAATTAATGCAAACGAATGGTATCGTTCGAACGACATCAACAGTTTCATTAATCGTAGTACCAACCAATTCTAAACACAGACACGCAAGAAATGATCGAAGATTATTGAAGATCGAATCGACAGATGATAGTTCGTATTCAAACCATTAGATGTCCTAAGCGGACAATAGAAACTCACGTTTATCGTAGGAACATTGTAATTACTAATTAGAATAGATTTATTCGAAGGAAAATCGAAGGCAAGCAACTCACCAAGAGACCCGCGATTTCTAACAAGTTGGCGGCTAATTCGGTCTCGCCAAAGAACATTAGCTGACAGATATGCATCTTTCCGTTAAAGCCGATGAAGAAGAAGTATCGATCGAAGGACAGGATCATGCTCCTGTCATGTTCTCGTTAACATCGCATTCTGAGCACGCGAGACCCGTCGAAACACCGTATTATCCCGCACAGCTACGCTCGCGTGACCATCCGATAACGCGACCCCCCCACGATAGTACGTGGCATTTTGTTTATCAGGACCCCAGCTCGGCCATCTTGGTAACAGAGCGAGCGGCGCTTGCGCCAATTTCGAAAGTTCGTCGAGGGTGGATGTACGATATCTTTCCCACGGGATTCGAAGGGTGGAGAAGTAAAGAGAACGGATCGTGAAGATAGTGGCTCCGCAGTTGGAGAGTCTTTTGAAGTTCCTCCTTCTCGTAGCTGCTTGAAATCGAGCGAAAATGTAGGGAGTAACTTCATCGGCACAGTGGATCGATAGGACAACGAAGGAGTTACTGATCGAAGCTGGCAAAGTTTGCCTCGACTTGTTATCATAACCGTTTCATGGTAAACCGACGACTCAAACATTGATTTCCTCTGTTTTACCCACAATTTTGTTACTCCTACTTAAACGTACTCTCTATCTTGTTCACGGTCGATCCTGGCCTACGTTCGATATCACACAGTTTACCACGTGAAAATTAGTCGAAAGGATCTCGTTAAGAGCGCTAAATTTGGAATAAATCCGTGAAATATATTCCCTTCGTTACGACCTTGCTTCTATCAATAGAAAACTCTCCCCTGTTTATTACGATCTCATTAGTGTTTGTTATTCGAGTAATAATAGCCTACCTCTAAAATAGCTCGAAGGCGATAGTCCTCAACTGCGTTAAGAATTTCACCACGCGTCAGTCTACCGCTTTCTTGCAAAACTTCAATATCGTCGAGCGAGTCCAAAATTTCAGCGACAGCTCCTGTTCAACGAAAGAGAATGAACGATCGTTTTTCTTAAATCTTATCGTCTCTCGATATTTAATAAATTTCATTCCTCTTATAAATTTCATGCGCATACCGGTAGTCGTGACTTCGTCATCGCCAACATCGGAAAGGCTGTCGCCATTAGTTTCCGAATAAGGGGCGTGCCACTTTGTCGAAGAGACAGCAGCTTTCACAGCATCTTTCAATTTTCGTCTCGCGTTGAATTTTTTAAGTTCTTCTATAGTGTCGCCTAAATGTATTCGTGCTGCTCCCTTATCGCGATCCTGTAAAATTAAATGATCGTTATAAATATAGAATTATAGAAATAGAACAAATCGGACTAACCGAATAATAATTACTGCGATACTGCAATGAATATTATATCTAATTACGTATGTACGTATGTATAATTTATTCATTAAATATGACACGTTTGAAATTTAATTTATTCATGTAACAGATACGCGTAGGAAATTGATATGTATATTCTCCATTTAATGAAAAGGTAAACTCGACGTTCGTCTTTCCTGTTCGAGCGTTCGAACGTAAATGAAAGAACCTTTCAAATTCGATCGATAAATTTTATGTTTACATCTGTATTCGTAGAAATCTATAGGCAGAACGATCAAACAAAAATATTCGTGGAAAAGCGCCGAACGACCATATTGACATATACGTATAATAAATAAATACTCGTCTTAGAGTGGCGCACCATCCTACATCATCGATCGGCTAGCCCGATGTGGCATATTTCACATAGTTGCCTTTGTAATAAGGTGCGTCGTGTCAAGAAGCGGGTGTCCCACTTGGACGACAATACTTGCATAATTTTATCGATAAAAGTATAATAATAGATGCGGTTTTATGGAAGAAAATGGTGAAAAGTTTTCGCACGAAAATCTCACCATTTGAAAAAAAGCAACGTACTCGGCATATTGCATAGAGACATAAACGTAGATACATACGTACATAGATACACACATACATATATATGTGTGTGTACGTACACAGACCCACACATATATATATACATATATACACATACATGCACACACGCGCGCGCACACAGGTATATAGAAGCTACGACGTTTTCGTTTAGAGTCGAGTCGAGGAAAAGTAAACGATGAACGTAACAGTTTGCAACGAAGCTGCCCTTATAGTCTGTGTGAGTGTGGGTGTGGGCGTGTGTGTGGGTGTGTTCCACGAACGTGCGGCCGTGTGCAAAAAAAAAGAAAAAAGAAACGTTAAGTGGCGCGGCCCGAGGTATACTTTACTATGGTTATTTTCATTAACCGCTGGAGCTTTGCCCTCACGATAACGATCGATAACCCACTTGCACGTGTATTACATCGATACACATGGGGTACCGGCGAGTCTTGCTTAGGTCACTGACTAAATGCCGTACCACACGCATCGTTATACCATTTGCGCACGCACCCACGTTGCGAAGAAATGGCAGACGATTATAATATACCGAAAAAGAAATGTCAAAAGAATTTTCTAACTACCGTTCTTTCCGAGAACGAACGTAAGAGAGGAAACGAAAATAAAACATGTTAAAATGAGCCAGACGGAAAATAATATTAATCGCCTGAAACCACGCTGTTTATTTTCTATGCAAGTAAAGTTTTCCCTTGGATGAAATTATTTTTATTTCATAGCTCTTTATATACTGTGGTCTATGTCATAGTGATTTATTCACTCTCTATCTCTCTTTCTCGTAACACGTCGATGACGTCGATCGTACGTAGAACGTTGTCGTTCCTGGTGGTATCGTCACCAGCCGAGCAAGCGTACTTCTACTCACTCTGAGCCATTTATGATTGAGGACTTCTTGAATAGTGATCCTATGATTTACGTCCGTCGTTAACATTCTCTGTATGAGGTCCTTCGCTGGCTCGCTAATGGAGTCCCACAACGGTGTTTCCATCTGCAAATTCAAAGGAGTATATTACTGAAAAGAACATTCTCTTTCTCTCTCCCTCTCTCTCTCTCTCTTTCTCTCTAGTCTTTTTATTTTTTTCTTTTTTTATATTTCTTTGAAAATTTATCTCTTTCCAAGTCAGATGAGAAAAAGTGACTAGTAAAAAAGAAAAAAGTTTCATACCTGAACTCGTCCTCTACAAATTGCCTCTCGTAGCCTTTCGCGAGAACCCACAAATGGAAGCGTGCCGGTAAGAAGAACGTGAAGGAGAACACCAGCCGACCAAACGTCACCTGGCTTCCCATACTGTCGACGTTGAATCACTTCCGGTGCCATGAAGTGTGGACATCCAACGCGACCTGCGTGACCGAGAACTTCGTGAGAAAATAAATAGATAGACGATAAGTCATTCGTTCGACCGATAAAAGCATAAGCGGGCCGAAAGTGAGAATGATTGGAATGTTTTTGCGGTCGATCTTTGCAAGGTAAGCTATAAATGCGCTTGAATACGACTTTTCTTCGATATGCATGCGCATTGCATGATAAAAACGAGCGATCGTTCGTGGTCCTCGCTTTCGATCATTCGAGCGATAGAATCAGATGGAAAAATGATAAAATGAAAGAGAGAAAGAAAGAGAAAGAGAAAGAGAAAAAGAGAGAAAGAGAGAGAGAGAGAGAGAGAGAGAGAGAGAGAGAGAGAGAGAGAGAGAGAGAGAAGAAAAATCGATGAACTAGGAATTTTCAATTTGTCGAAGTTATTTTTCCATCGACTAGGTATGAAAAATGAAAGAAGAAAAATTGTTACGTTTTTAAACACAAAGAAG